>NW_028243286.1:0-17717 GCF_964263255.1 Lissotriton vulgaris | reverse complement strand
CTATCGAAGAGCAACCATAATATGCCCAACCAAGCAACACGGCAACAGGAAAAATAGGTAGACCATTCTAAATACCAAGAGAAGGTCTCCTTTGCAGGCCCCCAAAAACCTGATCCATAGGATGGGGCCCGAAACACCTCACATACCAAGATTGCGTACCAGTGTAATAACTGGGATGCCAACAACTCTACTTTTGGTCTCAGTTAAACTTAAGACAAAAACTTAAGTTTAACTGAGACAAAAGCAAAACTTCACGCTTGTAAATATCATTTGTGAACACCGAAAGACATAAAGTTAGACGTTCATCACAGTTTACCTTTGTGAATCAGGCCATTAGTGCCTTAACTGTAAACACAAGGGGTACCAAGCCAAGTACCCTTCTTGTCCTAAAAACAAACCCACTAGTACACCTCCAAGGGTTGCCATTGTAGGCCTTGAGGATGATGCCTCAGATGAGAAAGTCCTTATGGCGTTCAGCTAGAAAATGGGACCAAAAGGAGAGTTGGAAATTCCAAGGGAAGCAGACACTTCCATTACCCTCTGGTGAATGGAAACCCAGCCATTGCCCTGAGATATACCTGGCCCAGTCAGGTTCATACGTCTTTATTTCGATTTTTAGACCATAAAAGACTTCATAAACAGTACATACATAATTCATAAAATACAATACATTATAAAGTTTCCACAATATTCATTAAAACGTCATCAGTCCATTACAACTTAATTAAATTTACTTTAGAGATGTACAAAAGTTCATTCCTAATGAAGATAAAAAGTATCATCTAATCATATAACTGATGGGTGCCTAGCTCTGATAACCCATACCCACCCTAAAAATGTTGCCACTCCTATGGTCCTATGATTCTGATTTTACCCGTGTAGTTGCCTTTTCTGTTAAATCTTACCCTGGCTGTTAGATCCCTATGGAGGTCCGCTAGGAAATGCACAATATTAGGGTCTATTCCTATCTTGAGAAGCTGGCCCCATAACTTGGATCTGTTTACTCGATCAAATGCCGAGGACAGATCCATAAAGGCAATGTACAGGGATCCTGGCTTCGCAATTGTGTATTTCCCTATAAGCAATTGCAGATTCAGACTTTGGTCTATGGTGCTACGCCCCTTTCTAAAACCATACTGTAAGGGAGAGAGGGTATTAGTGTCCTCTAGCCAGTCAGTAAGTTTACATAGAACCACTCTCCCTAGGACTTTTACCGCAGAATCAATAAGAGATATGGGGCGGTAATTGCCAGGGTCACCCCTATCCCCTTTTTTGTAGATAGGGACAATCACCGATTGGGACCATGTCTCTGGAATGCCTGTTTTGGCAATTCTATTAAAAACATTTGCTAAAATTTTGGACCAAAATGAAATATTAACCTTAAAAAGGTTGGAGGGAACACCATCCGGCCCTGGAGCCTTGTTACTAGTCATTTTACCAATGGCTACGGCCACCTCGCCCTCATCTACAGATAGAGTGTAAGGCAGTTTGGTAAAGGTGGTCGAAGCCTCTGCCCCCAAAGTTTCTTGTTCATAAACAGACTTAAAGTGCAAGTGCCATTTATCCTCTTGTATTCCACAATCCATTTCGTTGTTACTAGGGTTAGAAAAGTAGGGTTGGTTGACCACAGCCCAGAACTTGGCACTACTTTTCAGTACATCAATTGATGTCAACTCAGCCCAAGTGTCCTCTCTAATCTTGCGCCGTCTTCTTTCTACTACTAACTTATATTCTTTCCTAAGGGTGGCCACGAGCGATCTATCCACTGGTTTGGATTTAAGGGCCACTTTTAGTTTATGGTTGGCCACAGAGCAATTCTTGTCAAACCAGCCGTCCTTCCCTTGCGCTATGCCTTTACCCTGCCGTGTTAGATTGGAGACTATGTCGAGGCAAACCTTTTGGTACGCCTCCACCACATCATTGTCCCCCGCCTGAACATCCATACAAAGCTTTAGTTCCTCCCGGTTACTGCAACAGAGATTAAAGAAATACTCCTCAGGGACTATCTTGCACCATTTAATTCTACGGCCTTGGTCAGTCAGTCGCATGTTGCATTTGTCCACCAAGTTCGACCTACTTTCCATATTTACAATTACATTATTTATCCTTAATACAACTGGGTTGTGATCACTAAAATGAGACCGCACAGCTGAATAACTAGTAATATGGCTTCCACAGCTACGGCTTAAAAAAATATAATCAATTACAGACCCGCTACCATGTCCTGTGAATGTTGGAATATCCTCATCGCACCCATAAGGTAGCATTAACCCATTTTCGGCCAGCAGAGTTTCCAAGAATATGCCCTGGTCTGAATGCTCAAAGTGAATATTCTCCTCATTCGGAGGGCCAAATAAGACATTAGAGGGACATTTGTCCTGATAGCTATGGGCATTAAAATCCCCCATTAACATAATAGTACATTCAGAGTCCGATGACTCATTAAATTTAAAAAGAAAAGAGTTTAACATCATCAGATTACTAGTCGAATGAGCCCTATGAAAGGAATTATAAAAATTCACTACCAGGACATTGTGAGAACCTTTATGGGTAATTTGAACTGCGAGACAGTAGGGATATCCAGTAGCTATTTCCTTGTAGGTACCTGAGATTTTAGCAGATACCATAGTAACCAGACCCCCTCGTGCACGCCCCCGAGGAGAGGTGACAGCTGGGAGAAAAAATGTAGTAAAGCCATCGACTGTAAGTATATTTTGTGTGTCCCAGGTTTCCTGGATGGCTATTATATCCATAGTGGCTATAAATTCCCTCCATATGGGATCATCTATTTTACTCCTGAGACCAGCAATGTTCCATGTTGCCACGATCATCTCACCCTTCCCCTGTATTTGATCCTTTTTTTCTGGCAGTGAGTCCCCTCCTTCTACACCCCGATTGATAATAGGAATTAAATCAATGTTTGACTCCTGCACAGCCTGAAAACTTTTTTCATTTTGTGATGGGGTTGGGGGATATTTTGCAACAAGCTGAATGATGAACTCTGTTTTTGTCAATCGAACCAATCCAAATTTGACAAACACTCATAGCGATTGGCCATTGGGGTGTAAAAGTGGTTAGCATACCCATTAACATTCTGTGGATAATTGTAAAGATGTCCATTCTGTGACCCTGCACCAAACCCACCTTGAATAGGTCTACCTCTTCTTTTCTTAACCAGGTTCCAGTTGTCATCTCCACACTCATCCCAACCATGCGGTTGCCCCTCCCACGGGGAATTGAACCTCCGCCTACTTTTTTGGTCATTTGGACCCCTTAGGCAACTCCATCTTTTATCCACTTGGTTCTCAGGCAAGTAGAAATAAGAGAGTGGCCTAGCAGTGACAGTACTGGCTTGATAACGAGAGGTTCCTCTGCAGATATATTCAACCACTTGCGGATTCTCAAAAGTTACCACAATGCAGTCCCCTTGTAAGTTTTTTCTATTCCCACCCACCCAAGGGGCTCTCTCCACCATTAGGATGTTGCTGGGGATGTTCGGTGGTAGGGGACGATTATTTGATAACCAGTGGCAAACTTTATTTTTCAATGTCTGGAAGGATTCCACATAAGATGGTGATATTTCTGTTACCCCAGTTAAAATCACTACATAAGGGCAGGCATCTGGGGGTAGGTGGATATTTCTTCGGGCCTCCTCCTTATCTCTTGGGGCTAAGTCTAGATTTGGGGTCAAGGGTATAGGATCTTTAAATTTAACTTGGGGGGTTGTCTTGGGTTTAACTAGGTTAGCTATTAAGTTAGGGACGGGGGTCTTAGCCTTTGCACCTCCGGAGTTTGGGGTATTGGTCGGGTTTTTTGGTATGATGTTTTTACCCAGGGTGACATTTTTATCGGCCATGGGTTGCTTATTTACTTTGGTCACAAACTGGGAGGCTGTGTTATTTAGACTGAAACTAGGGGCACTTATGTCTTTGTGGATGTTTTTCAACACCGTTTCTAAACAGCGTAGCCTTGCCTCTATAGGTTCAAGGAGGGTCTTTAACATTTCAAGAATATTATTATTCGTCACAATTGTCCCACTTCCATCTAGCCGAATTTCAACCGGGTTGTTCTCTTCACCACTTACTTCCATAATTTCCTCCAAACTACTATCTACAATCGTATCATCTGGGATGCTCAAAGGTAAACCAGCAATTGCCGGGTGTGCCCCCTCTTTTTCCTCTACACCTACCACCAGGTCCCCACTCACAGCCACAGGGTCTTAGATGGATACATCCTGATTATGGGTGTTTTTAACTTTCCTGGCTTTGCAAGTAGTCGATTTGTTGACCTTATTTTTGGGAATTGCCCCCTCTTTCAATCCTCTTTCATTTATGTCAGTGGCCGCCGGTCGATTATTCACCCTCGCTGTTACCAAATCAAGATCCGGACTGCCCTCTGATAACAAGATGGGATTAGGGGGGACATCAAGTCCCTGTTGCGAACTTGGTAAATGCTGGTCCCATCATTGTCTAACCTGGCCAGAGTGTTTGGGCAAGTCAAGGTGTTGGGCGTACGTGCCTGAGCAATGAGACCTAATGAAGATCTTTTGGCCATGGCCAAATCTTGAGACACCCTTCTGTCCATTAAAACAATCTCTTCATCAATTAAGGCATTGGTACGAACAATAAAATCATCAAGGGTGCCAGTTAGCTTTTTTGCTCCCCCAGCAGCCATACTTCTAGTCTCTCGACAATCCATGACACTACTTGCTCCCAATTACTGGTACGACAGTAGAATTGTATCAACACAGAATTAGCAATCCCTGGGCATTAATGAATACACAATAACAACAGGAACAAACCAAAAATAGACACCCTGTTGATATAACAAGATTACAGGTTACAGGTTACTGCTATATACTGCACTTATGCATGATGATATGGTGTCCGATAGTCAGTAAGTTGGAATGGATCGGGCAGGGTGTGTGGACCAGTCCAGGCTCCTCAGGCCTCTGAGGGCCACAGAGGGCCCACCCTTTGCCCGGGCTTAGCCCCACGCTTGGTCCCGCTCACGTCCCTCTTCGCGGAGGGGGTGTTGGTATTTTATGCGCCTCCGGGCGCCGGCTTTCGCGTCACTGTGCGCGCCCCCGCAAAGGCTCCTGGGGGTTGAAGTCCCCTCGCACTGCGGCCGCGTTGATGGTTGAAAGCGGCGGCGGGGGGGACTCGGCTCCTGCTCCTGCTGCCTAGATGGGATCGCTGCAAGGCTCGGTTTCTCCTTTCTCAGGTAGCATTCCTTTAGCTATTAAACTCAGCGTTAGTTTTGGGCTCCCCTGGTGATCCGTGAGCGCTGCTGTTTTAAGCGCCTCCGGGCGCCTGCTTTCGCGTCACTGTGTGCGCGCCCGCAAAGGCTCCTGGGGGTTGAAGTCCCCCCGCACTGCGGCCGCGCTGATGGTTGAAAGCGGCGGCGAGGGGGGACTCGGCTCCTGCTGCCTAGATGGGATCTCTGCAAGGCTCGGTTTCTCCTTTCTCAGGTAGCGTTCCTTTAGCTATTAAACTCAGCGTTAGTTTTGGGCTCCCCTGGCGCTCCGGGAGCGCTGCTCTTTTATGCGCCTCCGGGCGCCTGCTTTCGCTTCACTGTGCGCGCCCCCGCAAAGGCTCCTGGGGGTTGAAGTCCCCCCGCACTGCGGCCGCGTTGATGGTTGAAAGCGGCGGCGGGGGGGACTCGGCTCCTGCTGCCTAGATGGGATTGCTGCAAGGCTCGGTTTCTCCTTTCTCAGGTACCGTTCCTTTAGCTATTAAACTCAGCGTTAGTTTTGGGCTAGAGTCAGTACATAGGATTCTTAGAGCCTCTGCATGTCTGCGCGTGCCAAGCAATTTACAAATTGGCTTAACCCTCATTACAAGGTACAGAAATAAAGGAAATGGCTTATTGTCTCTTGTTCCTCCCCACACTTAGGGCATTTATCATTACGGTTTTCTCCTGCCCATTTGGCTGTAAATGACCTTAGTGGAAGGGAGCCTATTCTAAGTTGAAAGTAGAGTGTGCGGTCCTGCTGCTTCTGTATAGCATCCCAATATATTTCCAGCTTCGGCTGGGCCTTAAACTCCAGAAAACGTCCTGTTAAGAGTGAGGAGAGGCCCTTTGTACAAGCTTCTGCATTCACCATCTCCCAATACTTATCTTTCAAAATTTTCTTGGAGGGGAATGCAGCATTTACCGGGTCATCCCATAATTCCCTCCTTCCCAATCCAGATAATAGGGTCCGAATGGCTTTCAGCCAATGTATTTTTTGACAAACATCCTTAGACATTATCTCCTTCAAGCCCTGTGCATAATGCTGTAACTCATCTGTGGTCCATAAGCGGCGCCAGTACAGCAAAGGCCGCAAAAAGACAAGGTCTTGTACTGCTTATTTCCCAAATTCCCACATAAGATGTGTTAACGGGGTACTTATAGGAACGCTAGCTGCTTTTCGCAGAAATTCATTTTCTGCTAGCGTCTAGTTTCTCAAATTCTGAAAACCCCAGAGTTCGGCACCATAAAGGGCCAAACTTAACACCTTCATCCTGTATACTTCCAGTAATGGGCTAATGGGCTTTGTTGTTGAAGAATTAAACCTTTTCAGAAGAATGCCAGCCTGCTGGCGATGCTTTAGCACTCCTATGTCTAATTGGCTGGTCCACCCCAGATCTCTCTGGAGGGTAACACCCAAGTAGGTAAAGGCATCAACCCGCTCCAACGGGGAGCCATTCATATATATCATCCCTCTGAAAGGTCTTGCAGGCCCAGAAGATATACGGCCAGTAAGAACCATACACTTTGTTTTTGCCGTGTTTATTTCAAGGCCTCTCTCCAAACAAAAATCTTCAAAACGCTTTAAGGCACGCTGGAGCCCACTTGGCTTTTTTTGAGATAATCAGGGTGTCGTCCGCGAACATGAGGATCGGGACCCGCTCACCACACATCGCAGGGGCATCGGTCGGGACCAGGGAGAGGAACTCCGCCACCCCGTTCACAAAGAGCGAGAACAAGGTAGGCGCCATAACGCAACCTTGCCTCACTCCCCGCTCAACAGGGAAGGTTTCCGTAACCTCTCCCTGGCGACCCCACCGAACCAGAGCGAATGTATCCTCATGTAGGCGGACGATGAGGCTCAACAGCTCAGGGGCCATCCCTAGCCCCAGAAGAACTTGCCACAAGATATTACGTGGAACAAGGTCGAAAGCCGCCCTTAAGTCGACAAATACGTCATACAAGGTGCCTCTCTCCAGAACCACGGTACGCCAGTATAACATAATAAACCGGAAGACCTGGTCTATAGTGCTTGTTTTTGGGCGAAAGCCAGTCTGGAGGTGACTCAGAATGTTTTCGTCATCCATCCAGGACTGGATTTTACCCAAAACAAATCGCCCCACAATTTTTAGGATAGCGTCGATCAGACTCTTTGGCCTGTAATTACCTGCTGTCGACTTATTCCCTTAAAAAACACCGGCACTATTTCAGCACCTTTCCATGATTTAGGTACTTCCATCCCTTGGGCTATGGCATTCCCCACATGCAGAATGTAAATCCGCCAGCGGCCTCTTTTGTTTAGAAATAGGTCAGCGGGGACACAGTCCATGCCTGTAGCACGTCCCTCGTTGACTAAGTCTAGCGCCCATCCACTTCTCCTAAAGTAAAGGCGGCCTCATTATAAAAAGTATGGACAAACACCTCCTCACTATTGCTAGCTACGCTGTTAGCGTATTGGGGCCTAAAATAATCGACCCATGAGTTTCGGTCAACATTGTTATGAGGGCTCTCACAGTGCCCTCCCCTGTCCCATTTAAAAATATCCCCAAAAAGTTTGGGATTTTTAGCCTTGCACGCCATTTTAAGGTCCTGCCACCTATTCTCTTCCCAATCCTTTTTTGCTACATGTTGTTTATGCCTATAGTTTGCACGGGCCAGCTTTATTTTGCTAAAATCTTTAGTCTTTAATGCATGGCCCAACTCTCTCCTAGCTTGGCGGCAGGAGCCATCATACCAGCTCTCCGCTTTTCTGATTGTAGTTCTATTACATAAGCTAGGTTTACAAAAATATATTTTGAGGTTGACAAAAAGCCTTTCGTGAGCCTCCATCAAATGTTTATGGGAAGGTCCATACAAGGTGGCTTCCTCCATAACTGCTAATGCCCCTTCCAGATCTACCTCGATGTCAGAAATGATTTTCTGATGCCCCACAACTTGGCACCACTTAAGATGGCGCTCATCGTTTGCCAATACCAGATCAGGGAGGATGATTCCCCCAGTAGCCTCATCCACTTTATGTAGCCCCAGATTGAACACCGCAGTCAGGGAATTATGGTCACTCTCAATGCGAGCTATTACCTCCATGTCAAGGAGAGTAGACCACAACTTAAGTGGGACAAGTAGGTAATCAATATTACTGGTCCTTACACCATTATCGAAAGTTTCCTTTCCCATTTTATCTGACAAGGTACGTCCATTGGCAGCCCTCAACTGATTCCCCGTACAGAGGCCCTTCAACTGCATTGCGGCCTCTGTCCATTTTTTTAAGGGTTTGATACCAAATTGAGGAACTCCCCATCTACCATCCTCCTCCTCTGTTAGATGAGTATCATCCAGACCAAGGCGTTCGAACCTGGTGTTAAAATCCCCTGCAATTACTGGCAATATATTCGGAGAGTTGCCTGCAATAATATATCCAGCTCTGTTACAACATCAGATCTCTTGCCACCTGGGAGCCCCCTTGCATAAACATTATATATATATCAATGTATACATTTCCTGGGAAGCTGAGCCTAACGGCCAGTATATTGCTACTCATCACAGGGAGTGTCTGGATATGGCATTTAAGACTCTTCCTGACCCATATCACCAAGCCCCCCATAGGGCGCCCCTGACGTTTTTTAACAGCTGGTACAAAAAAATTCTGATAGCTCACTTTAAACGCGGGTTCAACCGCCCAAACCTCCTGAAACAGGCAAAAATCAAATCTATCGCTGAATTCCAGCCAAACAGGCGAGGTAAGTTTAGTCCCCACTCCCACCACGTTCCATGAAATAAGAGATGTCTTGCATGCTGGCCCATTAGAAAATAAAATCGGGTCTCCTTGTACAAGAGAATCACTAGGGCCTTGGTAAGGAGAAATTTGACTCTCCAATGGCCAACTTCTTTGCCCATCTCTCCATTTACAACACAAATAGCATTCTGGCCACCATCGTCCTCCCCTGCATACCTACAGCCCTGAACGGATACTAGCCCTGACCTCAGATCTACCATCTCCTTATTGCCCCCAGCTCTGCTGCACAAAACAGAACCTAGGTGTGCATGATGTCATTCACAATCCCCCAGCCCCGACAGGGCCTGAAATCTATTAAACAGCCTTAAGTTCCCCAATGAACAGGGGTTTGGTGCAGCACCCTGTACAAGAATGTCCTTCTCAATGGAAACTGGAGGATCGTAGAAGTAAGCCAGGGGGAGTGCTTGAATCCGAAGGAACTGATCATTTTGTGGCCAATTACAAATGTGATTGGCACACCTCTGGTCTCTAAAATTAATGATAATACAATTCCCTGCCACGGTCTTACAACCCCTTCTATCCAGTTGACTCTCCTAACACCCAGGATCTCTGCTCGGATATTAGTTGGCAATGGACTAGATTAATTAAGCCAGAAGATACACTTATGCTTAAGATATAAGTATGATTCTCGCTTCCCCTGGGCTACTGGTGGAACCCCAACCAAAAACTACCACATAGGGGGCTGATTAGGGAGGGAGATCAATATAGGGTAAGGGGGTATCATTATGTGCCATAGGCAAAGGAGGCAAGTTTTGCTGTCTAAATACCATACTACTGCCATCTCCTTTATTTAGACTATTGCTCACTGCAGTTGTCCCAGCCTGTTAGAACTGGCTATTTCTGGTTGGCTAAGGCTGACGCCAAAGCCAGGCAGAAACCACCATTCTAGTCAGGGCAAGGGAGTCACACGCCACGATAACCCCTGCACACCCCATTGGTAGCTTGGCACAAGCAGACAGGCTTATGCCGGAGGCAATGTGTAAAGCATTTGCACACGCACACAGCAGCAACAACATCCTAGGAACACCACAAAAGGAATTCCACACAAGGTTATGTAAAAATAACTTTTGTATTGTCAAAACACACCAGATAGTAATCACACAATATACATTGTGCCAACTGGCACGGGCAATATTCACAAGGGATTATTTACAGGACAGGGCCACATGGGCCACTGTCAGAATCAACACTTTTAGAAATATCACTTCTAGAACATAGAATATAGGATGTAAAATCACTGTAGTACAAATTAGCAAATATAGCACACAACCAGTAACCACTGGTAACAGATAAGTACCACCTACGCAACCCTAACCACTTTAGGAGAATGTCACGCAGGGAACCAGGACCTCACTAGGACCACCTTTACTAGAAAGAACAACCACCTAAGTATCACAATACAATTGGGGGTATAAGCAAGAACGCATTACACATGATGCATCACAACATTCAGAGGTGTAGGGAAGGAAAACACATGATGCATAAAACATACATTCAGCGGAGTAAGAACAAGGCACATGATGTATCAAAAACACATTCAGAGGTGCATGGAAGGAAGACACATGATTCATAAAACATTCAGAGGTGCCATACCACAACTCAATAGCGCAAAAACACATGATGCCTAAAAACATTCAGAGGTGTAAGATCAAGGTGCGTAATCATATTACATGCATTACATTTCCTAGCACCACATCACATTGCGCAAAACTCACATTAGGCAATTACCATCATACACATAGCAGGTAACCACATTGCGCAAAAAATCACCTTAGGGCCTTGCACCCTATTCACCTATCAGCCCCCAGGCCAACTGGCCATACAATAAAGGGACTAAAGAGCCCTGTGTCCAGAATGTCATGGCGCGCTGCCACGCAGTGCCAGTCAGGGGTGCGCCACCGGCGCAAAACCTAAACGTTGCAGCTTGCACTAAGTGCTGCGCAGCTGTAGCAGGCCTGGCACCACTGTGCCATCTCTGTCCCACACAGGGACTCTCTCTCCAATTGCGCCTAAACGGTGCAGCTGCCCACTAATTGCTGGGCAGCTGGAGACAAAACAGAGACAGGGCCCTCACTGACCCTAGAACAGAACTGCGCCAACTGTTGGAGCCACACAGGATCTGGGAAATAATGGGGGCGAGGGAGCCATCTAGCTCCTTACGGCAAACATGCCCTTGAGCCTCCCAGGCTCCTTAAAACAAATATGGCCCCCTTAGAGCTTCGTGGCTCTGACCAATGTGGGCTGGCCCTGAACAAAGAAGTGGCCCCTAGAGCCTCACTAGGCTCCCGGCAAGAAAGCGGCCGCTGGGGGAGCCTTGCAGGGCTCAAAAAAACCAACGCCCCCACGAGCCTGTCAGGGCTTGCCAACAAACGGAGACCACATGGAGCCTCTCTGGGCCCGTCACTAATTTTGGATTCCCTCCCGGGGGACTCGATCTCCTCAACCTGCCTGCGGAGCCCTTGTGGGCTCGAAATCAATACTGCCCCCGGGGTCGCTGGAGCAGCCCTCTGCCAACTGGGGCCGCTCAATAGGGGAAAGAAAACTGCCCCCAGGGAGCCTTTGCGGCTCTACATAAAAGGTGCTGCCTGGAGCCTCTCGTGGCTCCTCCACACATGGGGCGCCTTGAGCCTCTCGGCTCGAAGTAACTGAACTGCCCCCAGAGCCTCGGGGCTCCTAAACAAGAAGGCCCCCGACATCAGAGCCTCTCGTGGGCTCAGCCTAAGACACCGCACGCACTCACCGGGACGAGTCTGCGGTAGTCTGCCGCCTCTTGCTCCGGCGCCGGTCACGGGACTGCTTCCCCGCAGTCTCTCCGGCCAGCACTGCTCCTCTTCTCCTGCAGTGGGGGCGGGACTTCCGGGTCGCCCCTACGGCTTCCGGGTCATTGCAGGCAGCGCGGCAGCCCGGCGGGGAGGACAGCAGCTAGTAATACAATCCGGGGCAGATGCCGGGTGGGCACCGGCTCGTTGCAGCACTACCAAATCAAGGTGGGCACTCGTGAACCGAATAATAAAAATGGCCAAAAAACGACGTGGGCAGCCGCCAACGGGAAAATAAAGCGCTCCTAGGCGCTTAGGGATAATTACAGCGCTACCAGCGCTTTGAAGGAAAATGCAGTGGCCACAGGCGCTTGAGGACTGGTTACAGCGCTCCCAAGCGCTAGAAGGGGAAAATAAAGAGCTCCCAGCGCATTAGGCAACCAAAGGTCACCAGTCCAGCAAAAGTACAAGTAAAGCGCTCCTCAGGCGCTAGTGCCCCAAAAGTCTTCCACAAAGTCCTTCAGGGGTCCAGGGGCTGCAGTAGTCCAGGGGCTGGGCAGGGCCCAGGGAGGCAAGCCTTCCCCCAGGCCCCAGCAGTAGCATGCCCCTGGTAGGATTCAAGTTGGGAGCAAGAACATTTTGTAAGGGGACACAGCCCCTATTTTATACAGTAAATTCCTTTGTCTAGCAGGGTGCAGGCAATGTGAGAACCAGCTACAACTGGTTATAGGGAACTCCTTTTACTGGCCAGGCTAGGGACATCAGACACACCACAGGGGGTGGAGCCAGCATTGTGTGGGGAAAGCCCAGCCCTATTCAGGCCCAGGTGTACCCCTCCCCTTACATCAGCATGCTAATCACTCCATTCACCACCGGGGTAGACCCCCCAAGACTCCTGGAGCCAGGCTCACCAGCCAGCTTCAGCCAATCACATGCCAGACACAAATTACACAAATATGCCAACTTCTAGAAGTAGCACTTTCACACTAGACACATTCATGCCGCATACATCATTACGCAGCATTCAATCTCACGAGTTCGCACATACCAAACTCGACCCTGCACTCCCCATACATCAGGAACCACCATTGGCATACATATTCCCCATCCATTCCTATGGGAGGGCAGGTCACTCTCACCACACCCACAGAGAGCTCACGCACTTTACACTGTACCACAGTGAAAAAGTGCGCAGAGGCCTAAAATCACCAGCACCAGGTCACAGAAACAGGCTAGGAAAAAGCAAAAAATTTTGGGGTGAACCTGCCAAAAAGGGCCAGGTCCAACACAACCCCCTTCCAGACGAAACGCAGGGTAGACCAATCCCTCCACTGATAGGCTTCCCTGCTTTGGGCGACAAAACACGGGCACAGGCCCGCACGGCAAGGACACCGTCCGGTTCTACGCCATTCTGAACCCACATGGTTTCCTCCAAACCAGAACTCTCTGACCCAACTAGGATACCCCACTGGTACTCCCTAGTCGTCCACAGCCAGGACCAGGCCCTAGGCCATCCAAATGTCACAGGTCCTGTCCAATCCACAGAGTCGGGGGCAGTAACCCCTGGCACACAATAGCCATTCTCCACTCTCCCTTTCAGTGAAGCTACAACTACCACTGATCCTTCAACCTAGGGACCATACCCTCAGGTTGACCAGAGGTAATGGGCAAGAATGCCCCACCCTACCTCTACTTCTGGGGTTCCGCACCCTCCCAGGGAATCACCCACCAGAACACATCTCTCCCACCAGATCAGGACCTCTCTCCATCACTGGTCTACCACCTGGGATCTGGAAACTATTTCACTTCGGAGGTAAAAAGCACACAGAAAAGTCCCCTTTCCTCTACCTTAGTGGAAACAACAAACTGCAGGTGAGCCCCAGATCAAACAGCAAGGGCAGCCCCCTCAGTATCTTCAGCTGATCTACTTTGGTAGAGATTCCTTTTGGACCTGGAAGTTTCCTAATCTCCCAACCTAGGGTCTAAACCCTCAGGCTGCACCGGGGGAAGAGACAAGGACAACGTCCCTCTGCACCCCTTCCAGAGTTCTGCACCCTCCCACCATGGAGCTGTACCCCTGGAAGCCAAAACCGGTCAGGATATTGATTACAGATGCCATTCCCTCCAGGTCAGGCTGAACCTGAACCTGGCCTCCCCCCTCCTCGGGGAACGACCTCCAGAGGCCCCACAAATGGTCAAGCACTCTAGACGGTCAAATGCCCAGTGAACCAGGACTTCTGCATCCTCCACTAGGAGTGGTACTGCCCAACACCAGGGCCGCCAGAGTTCTGATTACAGACACTCCCCGTCCTTTAGACACAGGAAGATCCTCCTCAAAGGACAGCCTGGGCCCCTGACCTGGCACTCCCTTAGGGAACCCTCCAGGCCCTGAGACAGGGTTTCAGGCCAACGTGGGACACACCGTCCCACACTCACTCTGCCTCCACTGAGACAGGACGTGAGCCCCTACACCCCGACCATCCTTCTGGGACCTAGCTGGGTTACACATGAACCTCTTCCCCTACACAGGATCATCAAATACACAAGTCACTACTTATAGAATCACTCCCTAATGCCTCTGAAAGACATCAAGCACACCGCCAGACGTCCACCTTCTCATCCAGTGCCTCTGCAGGACCTCCTGCACACCACCAGAGGTACACCTCCTGTGCAAGCTTCTTTTATCACACAAAAAAACTCACACCAACTCCTCCAGTTCAACACAACACTCATCCACACACTCCCCCTCCAGACTGGTGAGACAGTTCCTCACTGCCCCTGACTCTCTGTATCCCTCTTACTGAGCACCAGGCACCATAGTCTGGGAACTGGGAATGGGACCTCACGCACTGGACACATTTTAGCTGCCACCACTGGATCCTACCATACTGGGGAATCAAGACACACACACTACACTCAGGGGATAACCACCCTCCCGAGCAGGCCATTTCTCCTCCACACTCCCTCTCTTCCATTTACCCACACAGGGACAGGAACAGTGATTGGCCACTGGACCCAGCAAGGGATTCCATATCTATGGGAACCTCCCCCTCTACTGGCGTCCCGCCCATTCATTTATCTCTTCTGCCACTAAACATAAAAGCGCAGGAACACCATTTGAAAATGACACTCTTGAGGAAAAACAAAATCACAAACAATAATCTCAAACATGTGACTATCTAAAAAATGCAGAGTTTTGTAATGTCGCTGTGGCACTGCCCAAACACAAGTCCTAATCCTCACCGCTGTCCAACAATGTTAGAACTGTCTATATCTGGTTGGCTAAGGCTGACACCAAAGCCGGGCAGAAACCACCATTCTAGTCAGGGCAAGGAAGTCACACGCCAAGATAACCCCTGCTCACCCCCTTGGTAGCTTGGCACGAGCAGACAGGCTTATGCCGGAGGCAATGTGTAAAGCATTTGCGCACGCACACAACAGCAACAACATCCTAGGCACACCACGAAATGAACTCCACACAAGGTTATATAAAAATAACTTTTGTATTGTCAAAACACATCAGATAGTAATCACACAATATACATTGTGCCAACTGGCACGGGCAATATTCACAAGGGATTATTTACAGGACAGGGCCACATGGGCCACTGTCAGAATCAACACATTTAGAAATAGCACTTCTAGAACATAGAGTATAGGATATAAAATTGCTGTAGTACAAATTAGCAAATATAGCACACAACCAGTAAACACTGGTAACAGGTAAGTACCACCTACGCTACCCTAACCACCTCAGGGGAATGTCACACAGCAAACCAGGACCTCACTAGGACCACCTGTACTAGAAAGAACAACCACCTAAGTATCACAATACAGACAACATTCAGAGGTGTAGGGAAGGAAAACACATGATGCATAAAACATACATTCAGCGGTGTCAGAACAAGGCACATGATGTATCAAAAACACATTCAGAGGTGCAGGGAAGGAAGACACATGATGCATAAACCAACACATTCAGAGGTGTAAGAACAAGGAAGACACATGATGCATAAAAACATTCAGAGGTGCTAGACCACAACTCAATAGCGCAAAAACACATGATGCCTAAAAACATTCAGAGGTGTAAGATCAAGGTGCGTAATCATATTAAATGCATTACATTTCCTAGCACCACATCAATTTGCGCAAAACTCTGATTAGGCAATTACCATCATAAACATAGCAGGTAACCACATTGCGTAAAATCACCTTAGGGCCTTGCACCCTATTCACCTATCAGCCCCCCAAGCCAACTGGCCATACAATAAAGGGACTAAAGAGCCCTGTGTCCAGAATGTCAGGGCGCGCTGCCACGCAGCGCCAGTCAGGGGTGCGCCACCGGCGCTAAACCTAAATGTTGCAGCTGGCACTAAGTGCTGCGCAGATGTTGCAGGCCTGGCACCACTGTGCCATCTCTGTCCCACACAGGGACTCTCTCTCCAATTGCCCATAAATGGTGCAGCTACCCACTAATTGCTGGGCAGCAGGAGACAAAACAGCGACAGAGGCCTCACTGGCCCTAGAACAGAACTGCACTAACTGTTGGAGCCACACAGGCTCTGGGAAATTATGGGGAAGAGGGAGCCATCTAGCTCCTTAACCCCTTCAGTGCTCATGACAAGGTCAACTCGTCATGGGTTTTACCTGCCCTGTGCTTATGACGAGTTGACCTTGTCATGAGCAATGGGGATCCTGTAAATCCAGCGCAGGAGGAGAAAACTCCTGGGCAGCCAAGGTGTTAAGGCAAACATGCCCTTGAGCCTCCCAGGCTCCTTAAAACAAATATGGCCCCCTTAGAGCTGCGTAGCTCTGACTAATGTGGGCTGGCCCTGAACAAAGAAGTACCCCTAGAGCCTCACTAGGCTCTCTGCAAGAATGCGGCCGCTGGAGGAGCCTTGCAGGGCTCAACACAACCAATGCCCCCACAAGCCTCTCTGGGCTCGCCAACACACGGGGACCGCCTGGAGCCTCTCTGGGCCCATCACTACTGCTGGAGTCACTCCCGGGGGACTCGATCTCCTCAAGCTGCCCCTGGAGCCCTTGTGGGCTCGAAATCAATACTGCACCCGGGGTCGCTGGAGCGGCCTTCTGCCAACTGGGGCCGCGCAATAGGGGAAAGAAAACTGCCCCTGGGAGCCTTCGCAGCTCTACACAAAAGGTGCGGCCTGGAGCCTCTTGAGGCTCCAGGACACATGGGCACCTTGAGCCTCTCGGCTCAAAGTAACTGAACTGCCCCCGGAGCCTCGGGGCTCCTAAACAAGAAGACCCCCGACGTCGGAGCCTCTCGGGGGCTTGTCCCAAGACTCCGCACGCACTCACCAGGATGAGTCTGCGGTAGTCTGCCACCTCTTGCTCCGGCGCCGGTCACACGACTGTTTTCCCCGTCTCTCCAGCCAGAACTGCTCCTCTTCTCCTGCTGTGGGGGTGGAACTTCTGGGTCGCCCCTACGGCTCCCGGGTCGTCGCAGGCAGCGCGGCGGCCCGGCAGGGAGGACAGCAGCTGGTAATACAATCCGGGGCAGATGCCGGGTGGGCACCGGCTCGTTGCAGCACTACCAAATCAAGGTGGACACTCGTGAACCGAATAATAAACACGGCCAAAAACAGCGTGGGCAGCCGCCAATGGGAAAATAAAGCACCCCTAGGCGCTTGGGGATAATTACAATGCTACCAGCGCATCGAAGGCAAATGCAGCGGCCACAGGCGCTTGAGGACTGGTTACAGCGCTCCCAAGTACTAGAAGGGGAAAAATAAAACAATCCCAGCGCTATAGGCAACCAAAGGTCACCAGTCCAGCAAAAGTACAAGTAAAGCGCTCCTCAGGCGCTAGTGCCCCAAAAGTCTTCCACAAAGTCCTTCAGGGGTCCAGGGGCTGCAGTAGTCCAGGGGCTGGGCAGGGCCCAGGGAGGCAAGCCTTCCCCCAGGCCCAAG
>NW_028243285.1:0-132953 GCF_964263255.1 Lissotriton vulgaris | reverse complement strand
TAATGGGGGGGGTGTTATCTCTTTTGTCGAAAATCAGCCGTTTTGCTCGAACATTAAATGCCTTTCCAAATAGTATTTAATTCACTTTCCCGGGGTGAAGAAACCCTTTTTGAGAACTCAGAGTGAGTAAATTGGCCATTTTCATGCACTTTTAGCCATTCCATAAATCTTGTGTTTAGGGCCCCTGGAAGCATGAAAATCACTTTAAACATGCTAATTTTAGCTCTAACACTGATGATCCACCTACAAATGTGAACTGACGTTCAAAAATAAAACATTTGAAAACGGACCATTTTCCACATTTCTGAAGCATGACGTAATGGGGGGGTGTTATCTCTTTTGTCGAAAATCAGCCGTTTTTGCTTGAACATTAAATGCCTCCAAATGGTATTTAATTCACTTCCCGAGCCCCTGGAAGCATAAAAATCACTTTAAACATGCTAATTTTAGCTCTAACACTGATGATCCACCTACAAATGTGAACTGACGTTCAAAAATAAAACATTTGAAAACGGACCATTTTCCACATTTCTGAAGCATGACGTACTGGGGGGGTGTTATCTCTTTTGTCGAAAATCAGCCGTTTTGCTTGAACATTAAATGCCTCCAAATGGTATTTAATACACTTTCCCGAGCCCCTGGAAGCATGAAAATCACTTTAAACATGCTAATTTTAGCTCTAACACTGATGATCCACCTACAAATGTGAACTGACGGTCAAAATAAAACATTTGAAAACGGACCATTTTCCACATTTCTGAAGCATGACCTAATGGGGGGGTGTTATCTCTTTTGTCGAAAATCAGCCGTTTTTGCTCGAACATTAAATGCCTCCAAATGGTATTTAATCACTTCCCGAGCCCCTGGAAGCATGCAAATCACTTTAAAGATGCTAATTTTAGCTCTAACACTGATGATCCACCTACAAATGTGAACTGACGTTCAAAAATAAAACATTTGAAAACGGACCATTTTCCACATTTCTGAAGCATGACGTAATGGGGGGGTGTTATCTCTTTTGTCGAAAATCAGCCGTTTTTGCTCGAACATTAATGCCTCCAAATGGTAATTAATTCACTTCCCGGGGTGAAGAAACCCTTTTTGAGAACTCAGAGTGAGTAAATGGGCCATTTTCATGCACTTTTAAACCATTCCATAAATCTTGTGTTTAGGGCCCCTGGAAGCATGAAAATCACTTTAAACATGCTAATTTTTAGCTCTAACACTGATGATCCACCTACAAATGTGAACTGACGTTCAAAAATAAAACATTTGAAAACGGACCATTTTCCACATTTCTGAAGCATGACGTAATGGGGGGGGTGTTATCTCTTTGTCGAAAATCAGCCGTTTTTGCTCGAACATTAAATGCCTCCAAATCGTATTAATTCACTTCCCGGGGTGAAGAAACCCTTTTTGAGAACTCAGAGTGAGTAAATTGGCCATTTTCATGCACTTTTAGCCATTCCATAAATCTTGTGTTTAGGGCCCCTGGAAGCATGAAAATCACTTTAAACATGCTAATTTTAGCTCTAACACTGATGATCCACCTACAAATGTGAACTGACGTTCAAAATAGAACATTTGAAAACGGACCATTTTCCCCATTTCTGAAGCATGACGTAAATGGGGGGGTGTTATCTCTTTTGTCGAAAATCAGCCGTTTTTGCTTGAACATTAAATGCCTCCAAATGGTATTTAATTCACTTCCCGAGCCCCTGGAAGCATGAAAATCACTTTAAACATGCTAATTTTAGCTCTAACACTGATGATCCACCTACAAATGTGAACTGACGTTCAAAAATAAAACATTTGAAAACGGACCATTTTCCACATTTCTGAAGCATGACGTAATGAGGGGGTGTTATCTCTTTTGTCGAAAATCAGCCGTGTTTGCTTGAACATTAAATGCCTCCAAATGGTATTTAATTCACTTCCCGAGCCCCTGGAAGCATGAAAATCACTTTAAACATGCTAATTTTAGCTCTAACACTGATGATCCACCTACAAATGGGAACTGACGTTCAAAAATAAAACATTTGAAAACGGACCATTTTCCACATTTCTGAAGCATGACGTAATGGGGGGGTGTTATCTCTTTTGTCGAAAATCAGCCGTTTTTGCTCGAACATTAAATGCCTCCAAATGGTATTTAATTCACTTCCCGGGGTGAAGAAACCCTTTTGAGAACTCAGAGTGAGTAAATTGGCCATTTTCATGCACTTTTAACCATTCCATAAATCTTGTGTTTAGGGCCCCTGGAAGCATGAAAATCACTTTAACATGCTAATTTTAGCTCTAACACTGATGATCCACCTACAAATGTGAACTGACGTTCAAAAATAAAACATTTGAAAACGGACCATTTTCCACATTTCTGAAGCATGACGTAATGGGGGGGTGTTATCTCTTTTGTCGAAAATCAGCCGTTTTTGCTTGAACATTAAATGCCTCCAAATGGTATTTAATTCACTTCCCGAGCCCCTGGAAGCATAAAAATCACTTTAAACCTGCTAATTTTAGCTCTAACACTGATGATCCACCTACAAATGTGAACTGACGTTCAAAAATAAAACATTTGAAAACGGACCATTTTCCACATTTCTGAAGCATGACGTAATGGGGGGGTGTTATCTCTTTTGTCGAAAATCAGCCGTTTTTGCTCGAACATTAAATGCCTCCAAATGGTATTTAATTCACTTCCCGGGGTGAAGAAACCCTTTTTGAGAACTCAGAGTGAGTAAATTGGCATTTTCATGCACTTTTGGAAAGGGGCGACCATTCGGTCCCCCCGAACGTATGGTGGAGTACCACGATCCCCCCGGGAAGCCATCTTGGGCGGGAGGCGAGTCTCGGCTGGTATGCCCGAAGCGGCGTAGCCGGGCGCGCCTTTTCCCGCCCTGGAGTGGGTTGTCCTAGACACTGACGCGGCCGGCCACGCCCACGGAGGCAGGCGGGGGCGGGTTTTACGCCGCCCTGAAGACGGATAAAAGGAGCAACAAGGCAAGAAAGCATCCTCTTGTTCCTGTGCTCTGAAGCTGCACCTCCCGCTGCACGTGAGCTCGAGACGGAACCAAGAGCCAATTTTGACCCACCCACCAGCCCCTGAGGACAGCAAGTTGTTTTGAATAAAGTTTTGATGTGGTAACTCTATTTCTTGCAGGTTGTGACAATTGTCGTGTTAATTTTTGAATATGCAATAAAGAATGGTCATTTTCAGTATGTTTTGCAATTAAAGTAATTTTGCACTAGTGTTGATCAGTAATCATGCTTGTAATAAATTATGATTGTTTGTGATTTAGTAATTTAGGTAGAATTGTCGTATTTATTTTGGTCGGGCGGTAAGGTCATGATCGGTGAGCAGTAATTGGAAGATCCCTATGGGGGGCGTCACCCATTACGGATGGGAGCGCTCGGGGGAGGTGGCCATTGGCCCCTCAACGGGGAGGCGGTCCCCGTCTAAGGATAGGCCGCCGGAAGGAAAGGAAAGGTGGTCAAGGCCCCCTTCCTGGATAGTAGGGGCTACGGGCCCTCCTGGGGAATTTCCCGGGGCCAGGACATCTGCGACGGCAGATGGGTAAGTTGTGTGGGTTCGGGAGGGGGTTTACGCTACCTTTTAGACACCTCACACGAGTCCTCGGACGACCGTTAAATGGCGTCGAGTTCATTGGGGCCCCCGTCAAGTCCAAGGGAAATTGGTAGATGCACTTGAGGTACGCCTCGGTGCGGTCGGTCCCCTCACAAGTGAGGGTGGTATTTCTGGTTTAGGGATCTGACACCGGTTACGACCTTGCCGTTGGCCCTTAACGTTAGGATGTACAATTTCAAGTCAAATGTTTTGTAGGATGTTAGTTCGGCTAGGAGAACCTTTGTATTAGAGATCTGTTAAGGTTAGCCAAACATCGTAATGTGGAAATGAAATTGTACATAATATGAAACTGTTATTTTATGTTTTGATTTTGTTTCATATTTTAATAATACGGCCGGGAGGGTCACTCCCTCCCGCCTTCCAAAAGTTCAGAACCGTTTCCGGTTTCCCCATCCTTGGGGATTGTGTTGAGAGGGGGTGGCGGGTATCTCAGCCATATAACCATTCCATAAATCTTGTGTTTAGGGCCCCCGGAAGCATGAAAATCACGTTAAACGTGCTAATTTTAGCTCTAACACTGATGATCCACCTACAAATGTGAACTGACGTTCAAAAATAAAACATTTGAAAACGACCATTTTCCACATTTCTGAAGCATGACGTAATGAGGGGGTGTTATCTCTTTTGTCGAAAATCAGCCGTGTTTGCTTGAACATTAAATGCCTCCAAATGGTATTTTAATTCACTTCCCGAGCCCTGGAGCATGAAAATCACTTTAAACATGCTAATTTTAGCTCTAACACTGATGATCCACCTACAAATGTGAACTGACGTTCAAAAATAAAACATTTGAAAACGGACCATTTTCCACATTTCTGAAGCATGACGTAATGGGGGGGTGTTATCTCTTTTGTCGAAAATCAGCCGTTTTTGCTCGAACATTAAATGCCTCCAAATGGTATTTAATTCACTTCCCGGGGTGAAGAAACCCTTTTTGAGAACTCAGAGTGAATAAATTGGCCATTTTCATGCACTTTTAACCATTCCACAAATCTTGTGTTTAGGGCCCCTGGAAGCATGAAAATCACTTTAAACATGCTAATTTTAGCTCTAACACTGATGATTCACCTACAAATGTGAACTGACGTTCAAAAATAAAAACATTTGAAAACGGACCATTTTCCACATTTCTGAAGCATGACGTAATGGGGGGGGTGTTATCTCTTTTGTCCGAAAATCAGCCGTTTTTGCTTGAACATTAAATGCCTCCAAATGGTATTTAATTCACTTCCGAGCCCCTGGAAGCATAAAAATCACTTTAAACCTGCTAATTTTAGCTCTAACACTGATGATCCACCTACAAATGTGAACTGACGTTCAAAAATAAAACATTTGAAAACGGACCATTTTCCACATTTATGAAGCATGACGTAATGGCGGGTGTTATCTCTTTTGTCGAAATCAGCCGTGTTTGCTTGAACATTAATGCCTCCAAATGGTATTTAATTCACTTCCCGAGCCCCTGGAAGCATGAAAATCACTTTAAACCTGCTAATTTAGCTCTAACACTGATGATCCACCTACAAATGTGAACTGACGTTCAAAAATAAAACATTTGAAACGGACCATTTTCCACATTTCTGAAGCATGACGTAATGGGGGGTGTTATCTCTTTTGTCGAAAATCAGCCGTTTTTGCTCGAACATTAAATGCCTCCAAATGGTATTTAATTCACTTCCCGGGTGAAGAAACCCTTTTTGAGAACTCAGAGTGAGTAAATTGGCCATTTTCATGCACTTTTAACCATTCCATAAATCTTGTGTTTAGGGCCCCTGGAAGCATGAAAATCACGTTAAACGTGCTAATTTTAGCTCTAACACTGATGATCCACCTACAAATGTGAACTGACGTTCAAAAATAAAACATTTGAAAACGGACCATTTTCCACATTTCTGAAGCATGACGTAATGGGGGTTGTTATCTCTTTTGTCGAAAATCAGCCGTTTTTGCTCGAACATTAAATGCCTCCAAATAGTATTTAATTCACTTCCCGGGTGAAGAAACCCTTTTTGAGAACTCAGAGTGAGTAAATTGGCCATTTTCATGCACTTTTAGCCATTCCATAAATCTTGTGTTTAGGGCCCCTGGAAGCATGAAAATCACTTTAAACATGCTAATTTTAGCTCTAACACTGATGATCCACCTACAAATGTGAACTGACGTTCAAAAATAGAACATTTGAAAACGGACCATTTTCCACATTTCTGAAGCATGACGTAATGGGGGGGTGTTATCTCTTTTGTCGAAAATCAGCCGTTTTTGCTTGAACATTAAATGCCTCCAAATGGTATTTAATTCACTTCCCGAGCCCCTGGAAGCATGAAAATCACTTTAAACATGCTAATTTTAGCTCTAACACTGATGATCCACCTACAAATGTGAACTGACGTTCAAAAATAAAACATTTGAAAACGGACCATTTTCCACATTTCTGAAGCATGACGTAATGAGGGGGTGTTATCTCTTTTGTCGAAAATCAGCCGTGTTTGCTTGAACATTAAATGCCTCCAAATGGTATTTAATTCACTTCCCGAGCCCCTGGAAGCATGAAAATCACTTTAAACCTGCTAATTTTAGCTCTAACACTGATGATCCACCTACAAATGTGAACTGACGTTCAAAAATAAAACATTTGAAAACGGACCATTTTCCACATTTCTGAAGCATGACGTAATGGGGGGGTGTTATCTCTTTTGTCGAAAATCAGCCGTTTTTGCTCGAACATTAAATGCCTCCAAATGGTATTTAATTCACTTCCCGGGGTGAAGAAACCCTTTTTGAGAACTCAGAGTGAGTAAATTGGCCATTTTCATGCACTTTTAACCATTCCATAAATCTTGTGTTTAGGGCCCCTGGAAGCATGAAAATCACGTTAAACGTGCTAATTTTAGCTCTAACACTGATGATCCACCTACAAATGTGAACTGACGTTCAAAAATAAAACATTTGAAAACGGACCATTTTCCACATTTCTGAAGCATGACGTAATGGGGGGTGTTATCTCTTTTGTCGAAAATCAGCCGTTTTTGCTCGAACATTAAATGCCTCCAAATGGTATTTAATTAACTTCCCGGGGTGAAGAAACCCTTTTTGAGAACTCAGAGTGAGTAAATTGGCCGTTTTCATGCACTTTTAACCATTCCATAAATCTTGTGTTTAGGGCCCCTGGAAGCATGAAAATCACTTTAAACATGCTAATTTTAGCTCTAACACTGATGATCCACCTACAAATGTGAACTGACGTTCAAAAATAAAACATTTGAAAACGGACCATTTTCCACATTTCTGAAGCATGACGTAATGGGGGGTGTTATCTCTTTTGTCGAAAATCAGCCGTTTTTGCTTGAACATTAAATGCCTCGAAATAGTATTTAATTCACTTCCCGGGGTGAAGAAACTCTTTTTGAGAACTCAGAGTGAGTAAATTGGCCATTTTCATGCACTTTTAGCCATTCCATAAATCTTGTGTTTAGGGCCCCTGGAAGCATGAAAATCACTTTAAACATGCTAATTTTAGCTCTAACACTGATGATCCACCTACAAATGTGAACTGACGTTCAAAAATAAAACATTTGAAAACTGACCATTTTCCACATTTCTGAAGCATGACGTAATGGGGGGGTGTTATCTCTTTTGTCGAAAATCAGCAGTTTTTGCTTGAACATTAAATGCCTCCAAATGGTATTTAATTCACTTCCCGAGCCCCTGGAAGCATGAAATCACTTTAAACATGCTAATTTTAGCTCTAACACTGATGATCCACTTACAAATGTGAACTGACGTTCAAAAATAAAACATTTGAAAACGGACCATTTTCCACATTTCTGAAGCATGACGTAATGAGGGGGTGTTATCTCTTTTGTCGAAAATCAGCCGTGTTTGCTTGAACATTAAATGCCTCCAAATGGTATTTAATTCACTTCCCGAGCCCCTGGAAGCATGAAAATCACTTTAAACATGCTAATTTTAGCTCTAACACTGATGATCCACCTACAAATGTGAACTGACGTTCAAAAATAAAACATTTGAAAACGGACCATTTTCCACATTTCTGAAGCATGACGTAATGGGGGGGTGTTATCTCTTTTGTCGAAAATCAGCCGTTTTTGCTCGAACATTAAATGCCTCCAAATGGTATTTAATTCACTTCCCGGGGTGAAGAAACCCTTTTTGAGAACTCAGAGTGAATAAATTGGCCATTTTCATGCACTTTTAACCATTCCATAAATCTTGTGTTTAGGGCCCCTGGAAGCATGAAAATCACTTTAAACATGCTAATTTTAGCTCTAACACTGATGATTCACCTACAAATGTGAACTGACGTTCAAAAATAAAACATTTGAAAACGGACCATTTTCCACATTTCTGAAGCATGACGTAATGGGGGGGGGTGTTATCTCTTTTGTCGAAAATCAGCCGTTTTTGCTTGAACATTAAATGCCTCCAAATGGTATTTAATTCACTTCCCGAGCCCCTGGAAGCATAAAAATCACTTTAAACCTGCTAATTTTAGCTCTAACACTGATGATCCACCTACAAATGTGAACTGACGTTCAAAAATAAAACATTTGAAAACGGACCATTTTCCACATTTATGAAGCATGACGTAATGGGGGGTGTTATCTCTTTTGTCGAAAATCAGCCGTTTTTGCTCGAACATTAAATGCCTTCAAATGGTATTTAATTCACTTCCCGGGGTGAAGAAAACCTTTTTGAGAACTCAGAGTGAGTAAATTGGCCATTTTCATGCACTTTTAACCATTCCATAAATCTTGTGTTTAGGGCCCCTGGAAGCATGAAAATCACGTTAAACGTGCTAATTTTAGCTCTAACACTGATGATCCACTTACAAATGTGAACTGACGTTCAAAAATAAAACATTTGAAAACGGACCATTTTCCACATTTCTGAAGCATGACGTAATGGGGGGTGTTATCTCTTTTGTCGAAAATCAGCCGTTTTTGCTCGAACATTAAATGCCTCCAAATGGTATTTAATTAACTTCCCGGGGTGAAGAAACCCTTTTTGAGAACTCAGAGTGAGTAAATTGGCCGTTTTCATGCACTTTTAACCATTCCATAAATCTTGTGTTTAGGGCCCCTGGAAGCATGAAAATCACTTTAAACATGCTAATTTTAGCTCTAACAAGGATGATCCACCTACAAATGTGAACTGACGTTCAAAAATAAAACATTTGAAAACGGACCATTTTCCACATTTCTGAAGCATGACGTAATGGGGGGTGTTATCTCTTTTGTCGAAAATCAGCCGTTTTTGCTCGAACATTAAATGCCTCGAAATAGTATTTAATTCACTTCCCGGGGTGAAGAAACCCTTTTTGAGAACTCAGAGTGAGTAAATTGGCCATTTTCATGCACTTTTAGCCATTCCATAAATCTTGTGTTTAGGGCCCCTGGAAGCATGAAATCACTTTAAACATGCTAATTTTAGCTCTAACACTGATGATCCACCTACAAATGTGAACTGACGTTCAAAAATAAAACATTTGAAAACGGACCATTTTCCACATTTCTGAAGCATGACGTAATGGGGGGGTGTTATCTCTTTTGTCGAAAATCAGCCGTTTTTGCTTGAACATTAAATGCCTCCAAATGGTATTTAATTCACTTCCCGAGCCCCTGGAAGCATGAAAATCACTTTAAACATGCTAATTTTTAGCTCTAACACTGATGATCCACCTACAAATGTGAACTGACGTTCAAAAATAAAACATTTGAAAACTGACCATTTTCCACATTTCTGAAGCATGACGTAATGAGGGGGTGTTATCTCTTTTGTCGAAAATCAGCCGTGTTTGCTTGAACATTAAATGCCTCCAAATGGTATTTAATTCACTTCCCGAGCCCCTGGAAGCATGAAAATCACTTTAAACATGCTAATTTTAGCTCTAACACTGATGATCCACCTACAAATGTGAACTGACGTTCAAAAATAAAACATTTGAAAACGGACCATTTTCCACATTTCTGAAGCATGACGTAATGGGGGGGTGTTATCTCTTTTGTCGAAAATCAGCCGTTTTTGCTCGAACATTAAATGCCTCCAAATGGTATTTAATTCACTTCCCAGTGTGAAGAAACCCTTTTTGAGAACTCAGAGTGAGTAAATTGGCCATTTTCATGCACTTTTAACCATTCCATAAATCTTGTGTTTAGGGCCCCTGGAAGCATGAAAATCACGTTAAACGTGCTAATTTTAGCTCTAACACTGATGATCCACCTACAAATGTGAACTGACGTTCAAAAATAAAACATTTGAAAACGGACCATTTTCCACATTTCTGAAGCATGACGTAATGTGGGGGTGTTATCTCTTTTGTCGAAAATCAGCCGTTTTTGCTCGAACATTAAATGCCTCCAAATGGTATTTAATTAACTTCCCGGGGTGAAGAAACCCTTTTTGAGAACTCAGAGTGAGTAAATTGGCCGTTTTCATGCACTTTTAACCATTCCATAAATCTTGTGTTTAGGGCCCCTGGAAGCATGAAAATCACTTTAAACATGCTAATTTTAGCTCTAACACTGATGATCCACCTACAAATGTGAACTGACGTTCAAAAATAAAACATTTGAAAACGGACCATTTTCCACATTTCTGAAGCATGACGTAATGGGGGGGTGTTATCTCTTTTGTCGAAAATCAGCCGTTTTTGCTCGAACATTAAATGCCTCCAAATAGTATTTAATTCACTTCCCGGGGTGAAGAAACCCTTTTTGAGAACTCAGAGTGAGTAAATTGGCCATTTTCATGCACTTTTAGCCATTCCATAAATCTTGTGTTTAGGGCCCCTGGAAGCATGAAAATCACTTTAAACATGCTAATTTTAGCTCTAACACTGATGATCCACCTACAAATGTGAACTGACGTTCAAAAATAAAACATTTGAAAACGGACCATTTTCCACATTTCTGAAGCATGACGTAATGGGGGGGTGTTATCTCTTTTGTCGAAAATCAGCCGTTTTTGCTTGAACATTAAATGCCTCCAAATGGTATTTAATTCACTTCCCGAGCCCCTGGAAGCATAAAAATCACTTTAAACATGCTAATTTTAGCTCTAACACTGATGATCCACCTACAAATGTGAACTGACGTTCAAAAATAAAACATTTGAAAACGGACCATTTTCCACATTTCTGAAGCATGACGTACTGGGGGGGTGTTATCTCTTTTGTCGAAAATCAGCCGTTTTTGCTTGAACATTAAATGCCTCCAAATGGTATTTAATACACTTCCCGAGCCCCTGGAAGCATGAAAATCACTTTAAACATGCTAATTTTAGCTCTAACACTGATGATCCACCTACAAATGTGAACTGACGGTCAAAAATAAAACATTTGAAAACGGACCATTTTCCACATTTCTGAAGCATGACGTAATGGGGGGGTGTTATCTCTTTTGTCGAAAATCAGCCGTTTTTGCTCGAACATTAAATGCCTCCAAATAGTATTTAATTCACTTCCCGGGGTGAAGAAACCCTTTTTGAGAACTCAGAGTGAGTAAATTGGCCATTTTCATGCACTTTTAGCCATTCCATAAATCTTGTGTTTAGGGCCCCTGGAAGCATGAAAATCACTTTAAACATGCTAATTTTAGCTCTAACACTGATGATCCACCTACAAATGTGAACTGACGTTCAAAAATAAAACATTTGAAAACGGACCATTTTCCACATTTCTGAAGCATGACGTAATGGGGGGGTGTTATCTCTTTTGTCGAAAATCAGCCGTTTTTGCTTGAACATTAAATGCCTCCAAATGGTATTTAATTCACTTCCCGAGCCCCTGGAAGCATAAAAATCACTTTAAACATGCTAATTTTAGCTCTAACACTGATGATCCACCTACAAATGTGAACTGACGTTCAAAAATAAAACATTTGAAAACGGACCATTTTCCACATTTCTGAAGCATGACGTACTGGGGGGGTGTTATCTCTTTTGTCGAAAATCAGCCGTTTTTGCTTGAACATTAAATGCCTCCAAATGGTATTTAATACACTTCCCGAGCCCCTGGAAGCATGAAAATCACTTTAAACATGCTAATTTTAGCTCTAACACTGATGATCCACCTACAAATGTGAACTGACGGTCAAAAATAAAACATTTGAAAACGGACCATTTTCCACATTTCTGAAGCATGACCTAATGGGGGGGTGTTATCTCTTTTGTCGAAAATCAGCCGTTTTTGCTCGAACATTAAATGCCTCCAAATGGTATTTAATTCACTTCCCGAGCCCCTGGAAGCATGCAAATCACTTTAAAGATGCTAATTTTAGCTCTAACACTGATGATCCACCTACAAATGTGAACTGACGTTCAAAAATAAAACATTTGAAAACGGACCATTTTCCACATTTCTGAAGCATGACGTAATGGGGGGGTGTTATCTCTTTTGTCGAAAATCAGCCGTTTTTGCTCGAACATTAAATGCCTCCAAATGGTATTTAATTCACTTCCCGGGGTGAAGAAACCCTTTTTGAGAACTCAGAGTGAGTAAATGGGCCATTTTCATGCACTTTTAACCATTCCATAAATCTTGTGTTTAGGGCCCCTGGAAGCATGAAAATCACTTTAAACATGCTAATTTTAGCTCTAACACTGATGATCCACCTACAAATGTGAACTGACGTTCAAAAATAAAACATTTGAAAACGGACCATTTTCCACATTTCTGAAGCATGACGTAATGGGGGGGGTGTTATCTCTTTTGTCGAAAATCAGCCGTTTTTGCTCGAACATTAAATGCCTCCAAATAGTATTTAATTCACTTCCCGGGGTGAAGAAACCCTTTTTGAGAACTCAGAGTGAGTAAATTGGCCATTTTCATGCACTTTTAGCCATTCCATAAATCTTGTGTTTAGGGCCCCTGGAAGCATGAAAATCACTTTAAACATGCTAATTTTAGCTCTAACACTGATGATCCACCTACAAATGTGAACTGACGTTCAAAAATAGAACATTTGAAAACGGACCATTTTCCCCATTTCTGAAGCATGACGTAATGGGGGGGTGTTATCTCTTTTGTCGAAAATCAGCCGTTTTTGCTTGAACATTAAATGCCTCCAAATGGTATTTAATTCACTTCCCGAGCCCCTGGAAGCATGAAAATCACTTTAAACATGCTAATTTTAGCTCTAACACTGATGATCCACCTACAAATGTGAACTGACGTTCAAAAATAAAACATTTGAAAACGGACCATTTTCCACATTTCTGAAGCATGACGTAATGAGGGGGTGTTATCTCTTTTGTCGAAAATCAGCCGTGTTTGCTTGAACATTAAATGCCTCCAAATGGTATTTAATTCACTTCCCGAGCCCCTGGAAGAAGAAAATCACTTTAAACATGCTAATTTTAGCTCTAACACTGATGATCCACCTACAAATGGGAACTGACGTTCAAAAATAAAACATTTGAAAACGGACCATTTTCCACATTTCTGAAGCATGACGTAATGGGGGGGTGTTATCTCTTTTGTCGAAAATCAGCCGTTTTTGCTCGAACATTAAATGCCTCCAAATGGTATTTAATTCACTTCCCGGGGTGAAGAAACCCTTTTTGAGAACTCAGAGTGAGTAAATCGGCCATTTTCATGCACTTTTAACCATTCCATAAATCTTGTGTTTAGGGCCCCTGGAAGCATGAAAATCACTTTAAACATGCTAATTTTAGCTCTAACACTGATGATCCACCTACAAATGTGAACTGACGTTCAAAAATAAAACATTTGAAAACGGACCATTTTCCACATTTCTGAAGCATGACGTAATGGGGGGGTGTTATCTCTTTTGTCGAAAATCAGCCGTTTTTGCTTGAACATTAAATGCCTCCAAATGGTATTTAATTCACTTCCCGAGCCCCTGGAAGCATAAAAATCACTTTAAACCTGCTAATTTTAGCTCTAACACTGATGATCCACCTACAAATGTGAACTGACGTTCAAAAATAAAACATTTGAAAACGGACCATTTTCCACATTTCTGAAGCATGACGTAATGGGGGGGTGTTATCTCTTTTGTCGAAAATCAGCCGTTTTTGCTCGAACATTAAATGCCTCCAAATGGTATTTAATTCACTTCCCGGGGTGAAGAAACCCTTTTTGAGAACTCAGAGTGAGTAAATTGGCCATTTTCATGCACTTTTGGAAAGGGGCGACCATTCGGTCCCCCCGAACGTATGGTGGAGTACCACGATCCCCCCGGGAAGCCATCTTGGGCGGGAGGCGAGTCTCGGCTGGTATGCCCGAAGCGGCGTAGCCGGGGCGCGCCTTTTCCCGCCCTGGAGTGGGTTGTCCTAGACACTGACGCGGCCGGCCACGCCCACGGAGGCAGGCGGGGGCGGGTTTTACGCCCGCCCTGAAGACGGATAAAAGGAGCAACAAGGCAAGAAAGCATCCTCTTGTTCCTGTGCTCTGAAGCTGCACCTCCCCGCTGCACGTGAGCTCGAGACGGAACCAAGAGCCAATTTTGACCCACCCACCAGCCCCTGAGGACAGCAAGTTGTTTTGAATAAAGTTTTGATGTGGTAACTCTATTTCTTGCAGGTTGTGACAATTGTCGTGTTAATTTTTGAATATGCAATAAAGAATGGTCATTTTCAGTATGTTTTGCAATTAAAGTAATTTTGCACTAGTGTTGATCAGTAATCATGCTTGTAATAAATTATGATTGTTTGTGATTTATAAATTTAGGTAGAATTGTCGTATTTATTTTGGTCGGGCGGTAAGGTCATGATCGGTGAGCAGTAATTGGAAGATCCCTATGGGGGGGCGTCACCCATTACGGATGGGAGCGCTCGGGGGAGGTGGCCATTGGCCCCTCAACGGGGAGGCGGTCCCGTCTAAGGATAGGCCGCCGGAAGGAAAGGAAAGGTGGTCAAGGCCCCTTCCTGGATAGTAGGGGCTACGGGCCCTCCTGGGGAATTTCCCGGGGCCAGGACATCTGCGACGGCAGATGGGTAAGTTGTGTGGGGTTCGGGAGGGGGTTTACGCTACCTTTTAGACACCTCACACGAGTCCTCGGACGACCGTTAAATGGCGTCGAGTTCATTGGGGCCCCCGTCAAGTCCAAGGGAAATTGGTAGATGCACTTGAGGTACGCCTCGGTGCGGTCGGTCCCCTCACAAGTGAGGGTGGTATTTCTGGTTTAGGGATCTGACACCGGTTACGACCTTGCCGTTGGCCCTTAACGTTAGGATGTACAATTTCAAGTCAAATGTTTTGTAGGATGTTAGTTCGGCTAGGAGAACCTTTGTATTAGAGATCTGTTAAGGTTAGCCAAACATCGTAATGTGGAAATGAAATTGTACATAATATGAAACTGTTATTTTATGTTTTGATTTTGTTTCATATTTTAATAAATACGGCCGGGAGGGTCACTCCCTCCCGCCTTCCAAAAGTTCAGAACCGTTTCCGGTTTCCCATCCTTGGGGATTGTGTTGAGAGGGGGTGGCGGGTATCTCAGCCATATAACCATTCCATAAATCTTGTGTTTAGGGCCCCCGGAAGCATGAAAATCACGTTAAACGTGCTAATTTTAGCTCTAACACTGATGATCCACCTACAAATGTGAACTGACGTTCAAAAATAAAACATTTGAAAACGGACCATTTTCCACATTTCTGAAGCATGACGTAATGAGGGGGTGTTATCTCTTTTGTCGAAAATCAGCCGTGTTTGCTTGAACATTAAATGCCTCCAAATGGTATTTAATTCACTTCCCGAGCCCCTGGAAGCATGAAAATCACTTTAAACATGCTAATTTTAGCTCTAACACTGATGATCCACCTACAAATGTGAACTGACGTTCAAAAATAAAACATTTGAAAACGGACCATTTTCCACATTTCTGAAGCATGACGTAATGGGGGGGGTGTTATCTCTTTTGTCGAAAATCAGCCGTTTTTGCTCGAACATTAAATGCCTCCAAATGGTATTTAATTCACTTCCCGGGGTGAAGAAACCCTTTTTGAGAACTCAGAGTGAATAAATTGGCCATTTTCATGCACTTTTAACCATTCCACAAATCTTGTGTTTAGGGCCCCTGGAAGCATGAAAATCACTTTAAACATGCTAATTTTAGCTCTAACACTGATGATTCACCTACAAATGTGAACTGACGTTCAAAAATAAAACATTTGAAAACGGACCATTTTCCACATTTCTGAAGCATGACGTAATGGGGGGGGGTGTTATCTCTTTTGTCGAAAATCAGCCGTTTTTGCTTGAACATTAAATGCCTCCAAATGGTATTTAATTCACTTCCCGAGCCCCTGGAAGCATAAAAATCACTTTAAACCTGCTAATTTTAGCTCTAACACTGATGATCCACCTACAAATGTGAACTGACGTTCAAAAATAAAACATTTGAAAACGGACCATTTTCCACATTTATGAAGCATGACGTAATGGCGGGTGTTATCTCTTTTGTCGAAAATCAGCCGTTTTTGCTCGAACATTAAATGCCTTCAAATGGTATTTAATTCACTTCCCGGGGTGAAGAAAACCTTTTTGAGAACTCAGAGTGAGTAAATTGGCCATTTTCATGCACTTTTAACCATTCCATAAATCGTGTGTTTAGGGCCCCTGGAAGCATGAAAATCACGTTAAACGTGCTAATTTTAGCTCTAACACTGATGATCCACTTACAAATGTGAACTGACGTTCAAAAATAAAACATTTGAAAACGGACCATTTTCCACATTTCTGAAGCATGACGTAATGGGGGGTGTTATCTCTTTTGTCGAAAATCAGCCGTTTTTGCTCGAACATTAAATGCCTCCAAATGGTATTTAATTAACTTCCCGGGGTGAAGAAACCCTTTTTGAGAACTCAGAGTGAGTAAATTGGCCGTTTTCATGCACTTTTAACCATTCAATAAATCTTGTGTTTAGGGCCCCTGGAAGCATGAAAATCACTTTAAACATGCTAATTTTAGCTCTAACACTGATGATCCACCTACAAATGTGAACTGACGTTCAAAAATAAAACATTTGAAAACGGACCATTTTCCACATTTCTGAAGCATGACGTAATGGGGGGTGTTATCTCTTTTGTCGAAAATCAGCCGTTTTTGCTCGAACATTAAATGCCTCGAAATAGTATTTAATTCACTTCCCGGGGTGAAGAAACCCTTTTTGAGAACTCAGAGTGAGTAAATTGGCCATTTTCATGCACTTTTAGCCATTCCATAAATCTTGTGTTTAGGGCCCCTGGAAGCATGAAAATCACTTTAAACATGCTAATTTTAGCTCTAACACTGATGATCCACCTACAAATGTGAACTGACGTTCAAAAATAAAACATTTGAAAACGGACCATTTTCCACATTTCTGAAGCATGACGTAATGGGGGGGTGTTATCTCTTTTGTCGAAAATCAGCCGTTTTTGCTTGAACATTAAATGCCTCCAAATGGTATTTAATTCACTTCCCGAGCCCCTGGAAGCATGAAAATCACTTTAAACATGCTAATTTTTAGCTCTAACACTGATGATCCACCTACAAATGTGAACTGACGTTCAAAAATAAAACATTTGAAAACGGACCATTTTCCACATTTCTGAAGCATGACGTAATGAGGGGGTGTTATCTCTTTTATCGAAAATCAGCCGTGTTTGCTTGAACATTAAATGCCTCCAAATGGTATTTAATTCACTTCCTGAGCCCCTGGAAGCATGAAAATCACTTTAAACATGCTAATTTTAGCTCTAACACTGATGATCCACCTACAAATGTGAACTGACGTTCAAAAATAAAAACATTTGAAAACGGACCATTTTCCACATTTCTGAAGCATGACGTAATGGGGGGGTGTTATCTCTTTTGTCGAAAATCAGCCGTTTTTGCTCGAACATTAAATGCCTCCAAATGGTATTTAATTCACTTCCCAGGGTGAAGAAACCCTTTTTGAGAACTCAGAGTGAGTAAATTGGCCATTTTCATGCACTTTTAACCATTCCATAAATCTTGTGTTTAGGGCCCCTGGAAGCATGAAAATCACGTTAAACGTGCTAATTTTAGCTCTAACACTGATGATCCACCTACAAATGTGAACTGACGTTCAAAAATAAAACATTTGAAAACAGACCATTTTCCACATTTCTGAAGCATGACGTAATGTGGGGGTGTTATCTCTTTTGTCGAAAATCAGCCGTTTTTGCTCGAACATTAAATGCCTCCAAATGGTATTTAATTAACTTCCCGGGGTGAAGAAACCCTTTTTGAGAACTCAGAGTGAGTAAATTGGCCGTTTTCATGCACTTTTAACCATTCCATAAATCTTGTGTTTAGGGCCCCTGGAAGCATGAAAATCACTTTAAACATGCTAATTTTAGCTCTAACACTGATGATCCACCTACAAATGTGAACTGACGTTCAAAAATAAAACATTTGAAAACGGACCATTTTCCACATTTCTGAAGCATGACGTAATGGGGGGGTGTTATCTCTTTTGTCGAAAATCAGCCGTTTTTGCTCGAACATTAAATGCCTCCAAATAGTATTTAATTCACTTCCCGGGGTGAAGAAACCCTTTTTGAGAACTCAGAGTGAGTAAATTGGCCATTTTCATGCACTTTTAGCCATTCCATAAATCTTGTGTTTAGGGCCCCTGGAAGCATGAAAATCACTTTAAACATGCTAATTTTAGCTCTAACACTGATGATCCACCTACAAATGTGAACTGACGTTCAAAAATAAAACATTTGAAAACGGACCATTTTCCACATTTCTGAAGCATGACGTAATGGGGGGGTGTTATCTCTTTTGTCGAAAATCAGCCGTTTTTGCTTGAACATTAAATGCCTCCAAATGGTATTTAATTCACTTCCCGAGCCCCTGGAAGCATAAAAATCACTTTAAACATGCTAATTTTAGCTCTAACACTGATGATCCACCTACAAATGTGAACTGACATTCAAAAATAAAACATTTGAAAACGGACCATTTTCCACATTTCTGAAGCATGACGTACTGGGGGGGTGTTATCTCTTTTGTCGAAAATCAGCCGTTTTTGCTTGAACATTAAATGCCTCCAAATGGTATTTAATACACTTCCCGAGCCCCTGGAAGCATGAAAATCACTTTAAACATGCTAATTTTAGCTCTAACACTGATGATCCACCTACAAATGTGAACTGACGGTCAAAAATAAAACATTTGAAAACGGACCATTTTCCACATTTCTGAAGCATGACCTAATGGGGGGGTGTTATCTCTTTTGTCGAAAATCAGCCGTTTTTGCTCGAACATTAAATGCCTCCAAATGGTATTTAGTTCACTTCCCGAGCCCCTGGAAGCATGCAAATCACTTTAAAGATGCTAATTTTAGCTCTAACACTGATGATCCACCTACAAATGTGAACTGACGTTCAAAAATAAAACATTTGAAAACGGACCATTTTCCACATTTCTGAAGCATGACGTAATGGGGGGGTGTTATCTCTTTTGTCGAAAATCAGCCGTTTTTGCTCGAACATTAAATGCCTCCAAATGGTATTTAATTCACTTCCCGGGGTGAAGAAACCCTTTTTGAGAACTCAGAGTGAGTAAATGGGCCATTTTCATGCACTTTTAACCATTCCATAAATCTTGTGTTTAGGGCCCCTGGAAGCATGAAAATCACTTTAAACATGCTAATTTTAGCTCTAACACTGATGATCCACCTACAAATGTGAACTGACGTTCAAAAATAAAACATTTGAAAACGGACCATTTTCCACATTTCTGAAGCATGACGTAATGGGGGGGTGTTATCTCTTTTGTCGAAAATCAGCCGTTTTTGCTCGAACATTAAATGCCTCCAAATAGTATTTAATTCACTTCCCGGGGTGAAGAAACCCTTTTTGAGAACTCAGAGTGAGTAAATTGGCCATTTTCATGCACTTTTAGCCATTCCATAAATCTTGTGTTTAGGGCCCCTGGAAGCATGAAAATCACTTTAAACATGCTAATTTTAGCTCTAACACTGATGATCCACCTACAAATGTGAACTGACGTTCAAAAATAGAACATTTGAAAACGGACCATTTTCCCCATTTCTGAAGCATGACGTAATGGGGGGGTGTTATCTCTTTTGTCGAAAATCAGCCGTTTTTGCTTGAACATTAAATGCCTCCAAATGGTATTTAATTCACTTCCCGAGCCCCTGGAAGCATGAAAATCACTTTAAACATGCTAATTTTAGCTCTAACACTGATGATCCACCTACAAATGGGAACTGACGTTCAAAAATAAAACATTTGAAAACGGACCATTTTCCACATTTCTGAAGCATGACGTAATGGGGGGGTGTTATCTCTTTTGTCGAAAATCAGCCGTTTTTGCTCGAACATTAAATGCCTCCAAATGGTATTTAATTCACTTCCCGGGGTGAAGAAACCCTTTTTGAGAACTCAGAGTGAGTAAATTGGCCATTTTCATGCACTTTTAACAATTCCATAAATCTTGTGTTTAGGGCCCCTGGAAGCATGAAAATCACTTTAAACATGCTAATTTTAGCTCTAACACTGATGATCCACCTACAAATGTGAACTGATGTTCAAAAATAAAACATTTGAAAACGGACCATTTTCCACATTTCTGAAGCATGACGTAATGGGGGGGTGTTATCTCTTTTGTCGAAAATCAGCCGTTTTTGCTTGAACATTAAATGCCTCCAAATGGTATTTAATTCACTTCCCGAGCCCCTGGAAGCATAAAAATCACTTTAAACCTGCTAATTTTAGCTCTAACACTGATGATCCACCTACAAATGTGAACTGACGTTCAAAAATAAAACATTTGAAAACGGACCATTTTCCACATTTCTGAAGCATGACGTAATGGGGGGGTGTTATCTCTTTTGTCGAAAATCAGCCGTTTTTGCTCGAACATTAAATGCCTCCAAATGGTATTTAATTCACTTCCCGGGGTGAAGAAACCCTTTTTGAGAACTCAGAGTGAGTAAATTGGCCATTTTCATGCACTTTTGGAAAGGGGCGACCATTCGGTCCCCCCGAACGTATGGTGGAGTACCACGATCCCCCCGGGAAGCCATCTTGGGCGGGAGGCGAGTCTCGGCTGGTATGCCCGAAGCGGCGTAGCCGGGGCGTGCCTTTTCCCGCCCTGGAGTGGGTTGTCCTAGACACTGACGCGGCCGGCCACGCCCACGGAGGCAGGCGGGGGCGGGTTTTACGCCCGCCCTGAAGACGGATAAAAGGAGCAACAAGGCAAGAAAGCATCCTCTTGTTCCTGTGCTCTGAAGCTGCACCTCCCCGCTGCACGTGAGCTCGAGACGGAACCAAGAGCCAATTTTGACCCACCCACCAGCCCCTGAGGACAGCAAGTTGTTTTGAATAAAGTTTTGATGTGGTAACTCTATTTCTTGCAGGTTGTGACAATTGTCGTGTTAATTTTTGAATATGCAATAAAGAATGGTCATTTTCAGTATGTTTTGCAATTAAAGTAATTTTGCACTAGTGTTGATCAGTAATCATGCTTGTAATAAATTATGATTGTTTGTGATTTAGTAATTTAGGTAGAATTGTGGTATTTATTTTGGTCGGCGGTAAGGTCATGATCGGTGAGCAGTAATTGGAAGATCCCTATGGGGGGGCGTCACCCATTACGAATGGGAGCGCTCGGGGGAGGTGGCCATTGGCCCCTCAACGGGGAGGCGGTCCCGTCTAAGGATAGGCCGCCGGAAGGAAAGGAAAGGTGGTCAAGGCCCCTTCCTGGATAGTAGGGGCTACGGGCCCTCCTGGGGAATTTCCCGGGGCCAGGACATCTGCGACGGCAGATGGGTAAGTTGTGTGGGGTTCGGGAGGGGGTTTACGCTACCTTTTAGACACCTCACACGAGTCCTCGGACGACCGTTAAATGGCGTCGAGTTCATTGGGGCCCCCGTCAAGTCCAAGGGAAATTGGTAGATGCACTTGAGGTACGCCTCGGTGCGGTCGGTCCCCTCACAAGTGAGGGTGGTATTTCTGGTTTAGGGATCTGACACCGGTTACGACCTTGCCGTTGGCCCTTAACGTTAGGATGTACAATTTCAAGTCAAATGTTTTGTAGGATGTTAGTTCGGCTAGGAGAACCTTTGTATTAGAGATCTGTTAAGGTTAGCCAAACATCGTAATGTGGAAATGAAATTGTACATAATATGAAACTGTTATTTTATGTTTTGATTTTGTTTCATATTTTAATAAATACGGCCGGGAGGGTCACTCCCTCCCGCCTTCCAAAAGTTCAGAACCGTTTCCGGTTTCCCATCCTTGGGGATTGTGTTGAGAGGGGGTGGCGGGTATCTCAGCCATATAACCATTCCATAAATCTTGTGTTTAGGGCCCCCGGAAGCATGAAAATCACGTTAAACGTGCTAATTTTAGCTCTAACACTGATGATCCACCTACAAATGTGAACTGATGTTCAAAAATAAAACATTTGAAAACGGACCATTTTCCACATTTCTGAAGCATGACGTAATGGGGGGGTGTTATCTCTTTTGTCGAAAATCAGCCGTTTTTGCTCGAACATTAAATGCCTCCAAATGGTATTTAATTAACTTCCCGGGGTGAAGAAACCCTTTTTGAGAACTCAGAGTGAGTAAATTGGCCGTTTTCATGCACTTTTAACCATTCCATAAATCTTGTGTTTAGGGCCCCTGGAAGCATGAAAATCACTTTAAACATGCTAATTTTAGCTCTAACACTGATGATCCACCTACAAATGTGAACTGACGTTCAAAAATAAAACATTTGAAAACGGACCATTTTCCACATTTCTGAAGCATGACGTAATGGGGGGTGTTATCTCTTTTGTCGAAAATCAGCCGTTTTTGCTCGAACATTAAATGCCTCGAAATAGTATTTAATTCACTTCCCGGGGTGAAGAAACCCTTTTTGAGAACTCAGAGTGAGTAAATTGGCCATTTTCATGCACTTTTAGCCATTCCATAAATCTTGTGTTTAGGGCCCCTGGAAGCATGAAAATCACTTTAAACATGCAAATTTTAGCTCTAACACTGATGATCCACCTACAAATGTGAACTGACGTTCAAAAATAAAACATTTGAAAACGGACCATTTTCCACATTTCTGAAGCATGACGTAATGGGGGGGTGTTATCTCTTTTGTCGAAAATAAGCCGTTTTTGCTTGAACATTAAATGCCTCCAAATGGTATTTAATTCACTTCCCGAGCCCCTGGAAGCATGAAAATCACTTTAAACATGCTAATTTTAGCTCTAACACTGATGATCCACCTACAAATGTGAACTGATGTTCAAAAATAAAACATTTGAAAACGGACCATTTTCCACATTTCTGAAGCATGACGTAATGGGGGGGTGTTATCTCTTTTGTCGAAAATCAGCTGTTTTTTCTCGAACATTAAATGCCTCCAAATGGCATTTAATTCACTTCCCGGGGTGAAGAAACCCTTTTTGAGAATTCAGAGTGAGTAAATTGGCCATTTTCATGCACTTTTAACTATTCCATAAATCTTGTGTTTAGGGCCCCTGGAAGCATGAAAATCACTTTAAACATGCTAATTTTAGCTCTAACACTAATGATTCACCTACAAATGTGAACTGACGTTCAAAAATAAAACATTTGAAAACGGACCATTTTCCACATTTCTGAAGCATGACGTAATGAGGGGGTGTTATCTCTTTTGCCGAAAATCAGCCGTGTTTGCTTGAACATTAAATGCCTCCAAATGGTATTTAATTCACTTCCCGAGCCCCTGGAAGCATGAAAATCACTTTAAACATGCTAATTTTAGCTCTAACACTGATGATCCACCTACAAATGTGAACTGACGTTCAAAAATAAAACATTTGAAAACGGACCATTTTCCACATTTCTGAAGCATGACGTAATGGGGGGGTGTTATCTCTTTTGTCGAAAATCAGCCGTTTTTGCTCGAACATTAAATGCCTCGAAATAGTATTTAATTCACTTCCCGGGGTGAAGAAACCCTTTTTGAGAACTCAGAGTGAGTAAATTGGCCGTTTTCATGCACTTTTACCCCGTCCATAAATCTTGTGTTTAGGGCCCCTGGAAGCATGAAAATCACTTTAAACATGCTAATTTTAGCTCTAACACTGATGATCCACCTACAAATGTGAACTGACGTTCAAAAATAAAACATTTGAAAACGGACCATTTTCCACATTTCTGAAGCATGACGTAATGGGGGGGGTGTTATCTCTTTTGTCGAAAATCAGCCGTTTTTTCTCGAACATTAAATGCCTCCAAATAGTATTTAATTCACTTCCCGGGGTGAAGAAACCCTTTTTGAGAATTCAGAGTGAGTAAATTGGCCATTTTCATGCACTTTTAGCCATTCCATAAATCTTGTGTTTAGGGCCCCTGGAAGCATGAAAATCACTTTAAACATGCTAATTTTAGCTCTAACACTGATGATCCACCTACAAATGTGAACTGACGTTCAAAAATAAAACATTTGAAAACGGACCATTTTCCACATTTCTGAAGCATGACGTAATGGGGGGGTGTTATCTCTTTTGTCGAAAATCAGCCGTTTTTGCTCGAACATTAAATGCCTCCAAATGTTATTTAATTCACTTCCCGGGGTGAAGAATCCCTTTTTGAGATCTCAGAGTGAGTAAATTGGCCATTTTCATGCACTTTTAACCATTCCATAAATCTTGTGTTTAGGGCCCCTGGAAGCATGAAAATCACTTTAAACATGATAATTTTAGCTCTAACACTGATGATCCACCTACAAATGTGAACTGACGTTCAAAAATAAAACATTTGAAAACGGACCATTTTCCACATTTCTGAAGCATGACGTAATGGGGGGGTGTTATCTCTTTTGTCGAAAATCAGCCGTTTTTGCTTGAACATTAAATGTCTCCAAATGGTATTTAATTCACTTCCCGAGCCCCTGGAAGCATAAAAATCACTTTAAACATGCTAATTTTAGCTCTAACACGGATGATCCACCTGCATATGTGAACTGACGTTCAAAAATAAAACATTTGAAAACGGACCATTTTCCACATTTCTGAAGCATGACGTTCTGGGGGGGTGTTATCTCTTTTGTCGAAAATCAGCCGTTTTTGCTTGAACATTAAATGCCTCCAAATGGTATTTAATTCACTTCCCGAGCCCCTGGAAGCATGAAAATCACTTTAAACATGCTAATTTTAGCTCTAACACTGATGATCCACCTACAAATGTGAACTGACGGTCAAAAATAAAACATTTGAAAACGGACCATTTTCCACATTTTTGAAGCATGACCTAATGGGGGGGTGTTATCTCTTTTGTCGAAAATCAGCCGTTTTTGCTCGAACATTAAATGCCTCTAAATGGTATTTAATTCACTTCCCGAGCCCCTGGAAGCATGCAAATCACTTTAAACATGCTAATTTTAGCTCTAACACTGATGATCCACCTACAAATGTGAACTGACGTTCAAAAATAAAACATTTGAAAACGGACCATTTTCCACATTTCTGAAGCATGACAGAATGGGGGGGTGTTATCTCTTTTGTCGAAAATCAGCCGTTTTTGCTCGAACATTAAATGCCTCCAAATGGTATTTAATTCACTTCCCGGGTTGAAGAAACCCTTTTTGAGAACTCAGAGTGAGTAAATGGGCCATTTTCATGCACTTTTAACCATTCCATAAATCTTGTGTTTAGGGCCCCTAGAAGCATGAAAATCACTTTAAACATGCTAATTTTAGCTCTAACACTGATGATCCACCTACAAATGTGAACTGACGTTCAAAAATAAAACATTTGAAAACGGACCATTTTCCACATTTCTGAAGCATGACGTAATGGGGGGGTGTTATCTCTTTTGTCGAAAATCAGCCGTTTTTTCTCGAACATTAAATGCCTCCAAATAGTATTTAATTCACTTCCCGGGGTGAAGAAACCCTTTTTGAGAATTCAGAGTGAGTAAATTGGCCATTTTCATGCACTTTTAGCCATTCCATAAATCTTGTGTTTAGGGCCCCTGGAAGCATGAAAATCACTTTAAACATGCTAATTTTAGCTCTAACACTGATGATCCACCTACAAATGTGAACTGACGTTCAAAAATAGAACATTTGAAAACGGACCATTTTCCACATTTCTGAAGCATGACGTAATGGGGGGGTGTTATCTCTTTTGTCGAAAATCAGCCGTTTTTGCTTGAACATTAAATGCCTCCAAATGGTATTTAATTCACTTCCCGAGCCCCTGGAAGCATGAAAATCACTTTAAACATGCTAATTTTAGCTCTAACACTGATGATCCACCTACAAATGTGAACTGACGTTCAAAAATAAAACATTTGAAAACGGACCATTTTCCACATTTCTGAAGCATGATGTAATGGGGGGTGTTATCTCTTTTGTCGAAAATCAGCCGTTTTTGCTCGAACATTAAATGCCTCGAAATAGTATTTAATTCACTTCCCGGGGTGAAGAAACCCTTTTTGAGAACTCAGAGTGAGTAAATTGGCCATTTTCATGCACTTTTAGCCATTCCATAAATCTTGTGTTTAGGGCCCCTGGAAGCATGAAAATCACTTTAAACATGCAAATTTGAGCTCTAACACTGATGATCCACCTACAAATGTGAACTAACGTTCAAAAATAAAACATTTGAAAACGGACCATTTTCCACATTTCTGAAGCATGACGTAATGGGGGGGTGTTATCTCTTTTGTCAAAAATCAGCCGTTTTTGCTTGAACATTAAATGCCTCCAAATGGTATTTAATTCACTTCCCGAGCCCCTGGAAGCATGAAAATCACTTTAAACATGCTAATTTTAGCTCTAACACTGATGATCCACCTACAAATGTGAACTGACGTTCAAAAATAAAACATTTGAAAACGGACCATTTTCCACATTTCTGAAGCATGACGTAATGGGGAGGTGTTATCTCTTTTGTCGAAAATCAGCCGTTTTTGCTCGAACATTAAATGCCTCCAAATGGTATTTAATTCACTTCCCGGGGTGAAGAAACCCTTTTTGAGAATTCAGAGTGAGTAAATTGGCCATTTTCATGCACTTTTACCATTCCATAAATCTTGTGTTTAGGGCCCCTGGAAGCATGAAAATCACTTTAAACATGCTAATTTTAGCTCTAACACTGATGATCCACCTACAAATGTGAACTGACGTTCAAAAATAAAACATTTGAAAACGGACCATTTTCCACATTTCTGAAGCATGACGTAATGGGGGGGTGTTATCTCTTTTGTCGAAAATCAGCCGTTTTTGCTTGAACATTAAATGCCTCCAAATGGTATTTAATTCACTTCCCGAGCCCCTGGAAGCATAAAAATCACTTTAAACCTGCTAATTTTAGCTCTAAACACTGATGATCCACCTACAAATGTGAACTGACGTTCAAAAATAAAACATTTGAAAACGGACCATTTTCCACATTTCTGAAGCATGACGTAATGGGGGGTGTTATCTCTTTTGTCGAAAATCAGCCGTTTTTGCTCGAACATTAAATGCCTCGAAATAGTATTTAATTCACTTCCCGGGGTGAAGAAACCCTTTTTGAGAACTCAGAGTGAGTAAATTGGCCATTTTCATGCACTTTTAGCCATTCCATAAATCTTGTGTTTAGGGCCCCTGGAAGCATGAAAATCACTTTAAACATGCAAATTTTAGCTCTAACACTGATGATCCACCTACAAATGTGAACTGACGTTCAAAAATAAAACATTTGAAAACTGACCATTTTCCACATTTCTGAAGCATGACGTAATGGGGAGGTGTTATCTCTTTTGTCGAAAATCAGCCGTTTTTGCTCGAACATTAAATGCCTCCAAATGGTATTTAATTCACTTCCCGGGGTGAAGAAACCCTTTTTGAGAATTCAGAGTGAGTAAATTGGCCATTTTCATGCACTTTTACCATTCCATAAATCTTGTGTTTAGGGCCCCTGGAAGCATGAAAATCACTTTAAACATGCTAATTTTAGCTCTAACACTGATGATCCACCTACAAATGTGAACTGACGTTCAAAAATAAAACATTTGAAAACGGACCATTTTCCACATTTCTGAAGCATGACGTAATGGGGGGGTGTTATCTCTTTTGTCGAAAATCAGCCGTTTTTGCTTGAACATTAAATGCCTCCAAATGGTATTTAATTCACTTCCCGAGCCCCTGGAAGCATAAAAATCACTTTAAACCTGCTAATTTTAGCTCTAAACACTGATGATCCACCTACAAATGTGAACTGACGTTCAAAAATAAAACATTTGAAAACGGACCATTTTCCACATTTCTGAAGCATGACGTAATGTGGGGGTGTTATCTCTTTTGTCGAAAATCAGCCGTTTTTGCTCGAACATTAAATGCCTCCAAATGGTATTTAATTCACTTCCCGGGGTGAAGAAACCCTTTTTGAGAACTCAGAGTGAGTAAATTGGCCATTTTCATGCACTTTTAACCATTCCATAAATCTTGTGTTTAGGGCCCCTGGAAGCATGAAAATCTCGTTAAACGTGCTAATTTTAGCTCTAACACTGATGATCCACCTACAAATGTGAACTGACGTTCAAAAATAAAACATTTGAAAACGGACCATTTTCCACATTTCTGAAGCATGACGTAATGGGGGGGTGTTATCTCTTTTGTCGAAAATCAGCCGTTTTTGCTCGAACATTAAATGCCTCCAAATGGTATTTAATTAACTTCCCGGGGTGAAGAAACCCTTTTTGAGAACTCAGAGTGAGTAAATTGGCTGTTTTCATGCACTTTTAACCATTCCATAAATCTTGTGTTTAGGGCCCCTGGAAGCATGAAAATCACTTTAAACATGCTAATTTTAGCTCTAACACTGATGATTCACCTACAAATGTGAACTGACGTTCAAAAATAAAACATTTGAAAACGGACCATTTTCCACATTTCTGAAGCATGACGTAATGAGGGGGTGTTATCTCTTTTGTCGAAAATCAGCCGTGTTTGCTTGAACATTAAATGCCTCCAAATGGTATTTAATTCACTTCCCGAGCCCCTGGAAGCATGAAAATCACTTTAAACATGCTAATTTTAGCTCTAACACTGATGATCCACCTACAAATGTGAACTGACGTTCAAAAATAAAACATTTGAAAACGGACCATTTTCCACATTTCTGAAGCATGACGTAATGGGGGGGTGTTATCTCTTTTGTCGAAAATCAGCCGTTTTTGATCGAACATTAAATGCCTCCAAATGGTATTTAATTCACTTCCCGGGGTGAAGAAACCCTTTTTGAGAACTCAGAGTGAGTAAATTGGCCATTTTCATGCACTTTTACCATTCCATAAATCTTGTGTTTAGGGCCCCTGGAAGCATGAAAATCACTTTAAACATGCTAATTTTAGCTCTAACACTGATGATCCACCTACAAATGTGAACTGACGTTCAAAAATAAAACATTTGAAAACGGACCATTATCCACATTTCTGAAGCATGACGTAATGGGGGGGTGTTATCTCTTTTGTCGAAAATCAGCCGTTTTTGCTTGAACATTAAATGCCTCCAAATGGTATTTAATTCACTTCCCGAGCCCCTGGAAGCATAAAAATCACTTTAAACCTGCTAATTTTAGCTCTAAACACTGATGATCCACCTACAAATGTGAACTGACGTTCAAAAATAAAACATTTGAAAACGGACCATTTTCCACATTTCTGAAGCATGACGTAATGGGGGGGTGTTATCTCTTTTGTCGAAAATCAGCCGTTTTTGCTCGAACATTAAATGCCTCCAAATGGTATTTAATTCACTTCCCGGGGTGAAGAAACCCTTTTTGAGAACTCAGAGTGAATAAATTGGCCATTTTCATGCACTTTTAACCATTCCATAAATCTTGTGTTTAGGGCCCCTGGAAGCATGAAAATCACGTTAAACGTGCTAATTTTAGCTCTAACACTGATGATCCACCTACAAATGTGAACTGACGTTCAAAAATAAAACATTTGAAAACGGACCATTTTCCACATTTCTGAAGCATGACGTAATGGGGGGGTGTTATCTCTTTTGTCGAAAATCAGCCGTTTTTGCTCGAACATTAAATGCCTCCAAATGGTATTTAATTAACTTCCCGGGGTGAAGAAACCCTTTTTGAGAACTCAGAGTGAGTAAATTGGCCGTTTTCATGCACTTTTAACCATTCCATAAATCTTGTGTTTAGGGCCCCTGGAAGCATGAAAATCACTTTAAACATGCTAATTTTAGCTCTAACACTGATGATCCACCTACAAATGTGAACTGACGTTCAAAAATAAAACATTTGAAAACGGACCATTTTCCACATTTCTGAAGCATGACGTAATGAGGGGGTAATATCTCTTTTGTCGAAAATCAGCCGTGTTTGCTTGAACATTAAATGCCTCCAAATGGTATTTAATTCACTTCCCGAGCCCCTGGAAGCATGAAAATCACTTTAAACATGCTAATTTTAGCTCTAACACTGATGATCCACCTACAAATGTGAACTGACGTTCAAAAATAAAACATTTGAAAACGGACCATTTTCCACATTTCTGAAACATGACGTAATGGGGGGGGTGTTATCTCTTTTGTCGAAAATCAGCCGTTTTTGCTTGAACATTAAATGCCTCCAAATGGTATTTAATTCACTTCCCGAGCCCCTGGAAGCATAAAAATCACTTTAAACATGCTAATTTTAGCTCTAACACTGATGATCCACCTACAAATGTGAACTGACGTTCAAAAATAAAACATTTGAAAACGGACCATTTTCCACATTTCTGAAGCATGACGTACTGGGGGGGTGTTATCTCTTTTGTCGAAAATCAGCCGTTTTTGCTTGAACATTAAATGCCTCCAAATGGTATTTAATTCACTTCCCGAGCCCCTGGAAGCATGAAAATCACTTTAAACATGCTAATTTTAGCTCTAACACTGATGATCCACCTACAAATGTGAACTGACATTCAAAAATAAAACATTTGAAAACGGACCATTTTCCAAATTTCTGAAGCATGACGTAATGGGGGGGTGTTATCTCTTTTGTCGAAAATCAGCCGTTTTTGCTTGAACATTAAATGCCTCCAAATGGTATTTAATTCACTTCCCGAGCCCCTGGAAGCATGCAAATCACTTTAAACATGCTAATTTTAGCTCTAACACTGATGATCCACCTACAAATGTGAACTGACGTTCAAAAATAAAACATTTGAAAACGGACCATTTTCCACATTTCTGAAGCATGACGTAATGGGGGGGTGTTATCTCTTTTGTCGAAAATCAGCCGTTTTTGCTCGAACATTAAATGCCTCCAAATGGTATTTAATTCACTTCCCGGGGTGAAGAAACCCTTTTTGAGAACTCAGAGTGAGTAAATTGGCCATTTTCATGCACTTTTAACCATTCCATAAATCTTGTGTTTAGGGCCCCTGGAAGCATGAAAATCACGTTAAACGTGCTAATTTTAGCTCTAACACTGATGATCCACCTACAAATGTGAACTGACGTTCAAAAATAAAACATTTGAAAACGGACCATTTTCCACATTTCTGAAGCATGACGTAATGGGGGGGTGTTATCTCTTTTGTCGAAAATCAGCCGTTTTTGCTCGAACATTAAATGCCTCCAAATGGTATTTAATTAACTTCCCGGGGTGAAGAAACCCTTTTTGAGAACTCAGAGTGAGTAAATTGGCCGTTTTCATGCACTTTTAACCATTCCATAAATCTTGTGTTTAGGGCCCCTGGAAGCATGAAAATCACTTTAAACATGCTAATTTTAGCTCTAACACTGATGATCCACCTACAAATGTGAACTGACGTTCAAAAATAAAACATTTGAAAACGGACCATTTTCCACATTTCTGAAGCATGACGTAATGGGGGGGTGTTATCTCTTTTGTCGAAAATCAGCCGTTTTTGCTTGAACATTAAATGCCTCCAAATGGTATTTAATTCACTTCCCGAGCCCCTGGAAGCATGAAAATCACTTTAAACATGCTAATTTTTAGCTCTAACACTGATGATCCACCTACAAATGTGGAAAGGGGCGACCACTCGGTCCCCCCGAACGTATGGCAGAGTACCTCGATCCCCCTGGGAAGCCATTTTGGGGCGGGAGGCGCGTCTCGGCTGGTATGCCCGAAGCGGCGTAGCCGGGGCGCGCTTTTTCCCGCCCTAGAGTGGGCTGGCCTAGACACTGACGCAGCCAGCCACGCCCTCGGGGCAGGCAGGGGCGGGTGTTCGCCCGCCCTGAAGACGGATAAAAGGGACGCAAGACCAGAAGACGTCCTCTTGTTCTTGTGCTCTGAAGCTGCACCTCCTCGCTACACGTGAGCTCGGGACAGAACCAAGAGCCAATTTTGAGCGTTTTGATCTTTTTCTTTGTCTTCTAGATAATTCGTCGGAGAGATGCCCAAGAAAAGCGCAAAGAGAATGACGACTGATCAAATGGTTCGGGTCCTCTTTAAAGAGATGTCCGACATTAAGAAGCGGCTGGCGGAGCGAGACGGGGGGGAGGGATCGGGGCGTCCACCGGCTGGAGGGAGACCAAAGAGGCCACGAAGGGTTCCGGCCGGGGGAGACGTCCCGGTCCCCGCTCCCCCGCTCGAGGCGCCGACCCCGGTGCCGATGGAGGGGAATCCGATCCCCGTTGTCGTCACACCGACATCCAAGGAGGACATGCCCCCCGAGCTGGCAGCACAGCTAGCAGCATGGTTGGGTGATAGTAGTGAGGGCGCCATGGCTGCCGAGGCACAGGCACTGATGAAACAGCTGAGGGAAAAAAGAGATGCAGCCAAGGTGCCCGCGCCGGCTGCGGTGATAGACAAGCCACAAGTGGCGGAAACAGCCTCCGGTTCAGGTAAGCGGCCATTGCCGATCGCAAGGGATGAGTCAGCACCCTCTCGTAGAGAGAAATTGGGGCAACATGTTCCGTTGGCAGTAAAGGAAAAGATTTGGGCGGGGGAGTATGTGAATATTTTCTCCTTGCTTGTCGATCATTATGAAGTGGAGCATGTTAAGAGTCAGAAAGACCTAATGCATCCGAGTGTTTGGCGCGCAAAAATGGCCGCCTTTAAAGTGAATGAGAATATTGGCAACTGGGGCAATGCGTGGGGTATCTTTACATCTATTTTGGGGGAACGTAGGCCCGAGTTGCTTCCTGAGTTTCCAATTTACCAGTCACGAATTATGGGTTACTCGACAGCGTATCAGGGTAACCATTGGTTCTGTTATGACAACCTTTTCAGGAAGGAAAAGGAGCATAACAAAAATTTAACTTGGGACTGTTATGATTCTTTGACATGGGATAAAATGAAAGAGTCAGGAATGTTAAAAATGCCGTTGGTAGGTAGCAATGTTGTCGAATACTCCCGCCAAAATGCGGGGACGTCTTTTCGGTCAGGTACGGGCACCGACGATTACTCGAGACCTGCCGGCAATACAGGGAAAAGGGGTTTCTGCTTCAATTTCAACAAAGGTAAATGTAACAGGCCTCCGGGATCGTGTAAATTCAAACACGAATGTAGTACTTGCGGGTCGTCCCATCCTGAGTCTTCGTGCAGAGCCAGAACGGGTGAGAACGGGGGTAGAGGAGGCGCTAAACAGGTCTAACACAGGCCGAGGGGCGCCTTTACCAACCCCGATTGATACCTTGGCGATGATTCCCTGGCTCAGTGAATACCCAGATCGTACTTCTGCTGGGGTGCTGCGGAACGGTTTCTCATATGGTTTCCGCATCCCGGTAGGAGACTTTCAGGGTGTCGGGACGTGCAAAAATCAACTTTCCATTTTGCAGCATACATCTGTAGTACAAGATAAGATTCAGAAAGAGGTTAGCCGGGGACGGGTCGCCGGCCCGTATAGTGAACCCCCGGTACCGTATTTTGTCTGTTCTCCGTTAGGGGTGGTCCCCAAGAAGGACCCAGGTGAGTTTCGATTAATTCATAATCTGTCAGCTCCACATGGCCTTTCGGTGAACGATGCAATTGATCCAGAGGTATGTTCGGTGCGGTACGCATCATTTGATGAAGCAGTGGCCATTTTGAATCGCCTGGGGCCCGGGACGTTGATGGCGAAATCAGATATCGAGTCAGCGTTCCGGTTGCTCCCGGTACACCCAGACGACCAGCGTCTTCTGGGATTCATGTTTCAGGGATCGTATTACATGGATAGGTGTATGCCAATGGGATGCTCTATATCCTGTACATATTTCGAGAAATTCAGTACTTTTCTGCAATGGGTATTCACGAAGACAACGGGTTTCCGAAATGTAATGCATTACCTTGATGACTTTCTGTTCCTTGGGCCCGCCGGAAATCACGAATGCCGCCAGGCCTTGTCCGACTTTTGTATGTTAATGGGGCAATTTGGCGTGCCATTGGCACCAGGAAAAACTGTGGGTCCTACGACTTGTCTCGAGTTTCTGGGGATCGAGTTGGACTCTAGTGAGGGTTGTTTTCGTTTACCAGCTGCCAAAGTGTCGAAATTCAGGGCAGCCCTGCAAGTATGTATAAACGCATCTAAAGTTACGCTGAATCAATTGCAACGATTGGTGGGGAAGTTGAATTTTGCCCTGAGGGTGATCCCAATGGCCCGCCCCTTTTCCCGTTCAATTGCCCAAGCGATGGTTGGCCTAAAGGAGGGTCATCATCGCACGAGACTATCGGCTGAGGTCCGCCAAGACATGCGTATTTGGTTAGCATTTTTGGCCGACTTCAATGGTCGAGTCGTTTGGAACAAACCAGCCGTATCCTCTGAAGAGCTGGGTCTATGGACAGATTCAGCAGGAAGCATGGGCTTTGGCGCCATCTTCGGCACGAGATGGTCGGCACAAAGGTGGCCCCCTTGGTGGCATGAAGGGGGGCTGACGAGTAATATTGCTTTCCTTGAACTGTTTCCCATCCTGGTGGCCCTCAGGACCTGGCCCGAAGGGTTCAAAGATCATTCTGTGGTGTTTTGGTCTGACAATATGACCGTTGTAGAATGCATCAATAGTCAGGCAGCACGTTGTAAAATGATTTTAAGGCTGCTCAAAGAAATTGTCTTACTGTGTATGCAACTGAACGTAATATTCAGAGCAAAACATGTCCCAGGGGTGATGAATCAGGCGGCTGATGCACTGTCTCGTTTTCAAATGCAGGCTTTCTGGGGTTTCCTTCCCTCTGCGGACCTAGAGCCGGCCCCCTTCCCCGAAGCTCTCTGGTCTCTCGGTGCCCCGAACTTCGTCACCTCGTGGGAGAGAGTCTAGCGCCAAGGACGAGAAAGGCATATGAAGGGGCGTTCCGGGCCTATTTAGCCTTTTTGGGGTTGGAAAGAGAGGGGCTTTGGGGTCAGGAGGAATGGGTAGTGCATTTTCTGATGTCCTTGCGTAGGGCTGGGAAGTCGGTGGCGACGGCCCAGAGGCATCGTGCTGCCATTTCCTTCGTTGCCAGGGCCCATAATATCCAGGACCCCACAGCGTCTTTTGTGGTACAGAAGGCGCTGCGCGGGTGGCAACGCCTTGAGGGTCGCAGAGTAGACGAAAGGCGCCCGATAGGTCTGGATAGATTGTCCCAGTTGCTGGCCACACTCCCTACCACATGCTCGTCTCAGTTCGAGACGTGTTTGTTCCGAGCTGCTTTCACGCTGGCTTTTCACGGGGCGATGAGGATAAGTGAGCTGGTTGCGAGGAATAAACAGGATGTGGTGGGGGGTTTGTGCCGGGAGCACGTTCAGATCAGGGGTGAAGCGATGATTGTCTCCTTTGTCAGGTCCAAGACCGATCAGGATGGGATGGGAGACTGCACGATCATCCGCAGGATCCCCGGGTCCTCCATGTGTCCGGTACAGTGTTTAGAAGATTACCTAGCACGAAGGGTGGCATCATGGGGGGGGACATTGTTGAGACACGCAGACGCCACCCCACTGACGAGGTTTCAGTTTCAGCGGGTGCTTGCGATGTCCATTGCCGCAGCGGGCTTGGACCCGGGCGAATTCGGGACCCATTCCTTTCGAATAGGGGCTGCCACTGAAGCTACAGCCAGGGGTCTTAATGTTGAGCAAGTAAAACGAGTGGGGCGTTGGTCCTCCAATTGTTATAAGAGATATGTGCGATTGCACATGTTGTGAAGCTGTAATAATGTACTCACGCTTCTTGTCTTTTGTTTGGTTTTCAGTTGCGCAAGCCTACGAGGCAGGGCGGACTATGCAGTCGACCCAACACCAGGCCAGCGGTCAGACATCACCGGCTGTGAAAAAGGAGGTGTGGGTCGTGGGCCACTCATACGTGAGGCGTGCCGCAGACGTATTCGAAGCAGGTGACATGATTCACGTACCTGGGGAATACGGGTACAGAGTGTCCTTCTACGGAAGAGGCGGTCTCTGTATTGACCAGTTTCAAGCATTCTTTGAGGGGTTGTTAGGGCGGACGAGGTCACCGCCGTCTATAGTCATAGTACATTTAGGGGGCAATGATTTGGTCACCACCGGTCGACGACTTCTCCTAGAGGCAATGCTTTCCACTGTAAGTTGGTTAGCGAGGAGAGTTCCGGGGTGCATAATTGCGTGGTCTCATATGATCCCACGAAAAGTGTGGCGGGGGGCTATTTCGATTCCTGCTTTGAATCATTCTGTTAGAAAACTTAATAACAAAGTGAGTAGGTTGTTCCGTTCCAGGACATTGCATTCTATCTCGCATAGTTGTATTAACGATGACAGTATGTATTTGGGGGATGGTGTGCATTTGTCGCGGGTGGGGAATGAGTTACTCATAGGAGACTTCTTAGCTTGGTTAAAAACGTTAAAACATGACCTTTAGGTAGGAATTTTTGTGGGGGGTCCGGATAGCCGGTCAACTATCCGGACCTGTGGCGGTAAGGTCATGATCGGTGAGCACTAATTAGTAGATCCCTATGAGTGGGCGTCACCCAACACGGATGGGAGCGCTCGGGTGAGGTGGCCATTGGCCCCTCAATGGGGAGGCGGTCCCTTCTAAGGATGGGTCACCGGAAGTAAAGGAAAGGCGGTCAAGGCCCCTTCCTGTGTAGGAGGGGTTACAGCCCCCTCCTGTGGTATTTCCCGGGGCCAGTGACATCTGCGACGGCAGATGCGGTAAGTTGTGTGGGGTTGGGGGGAGGTCTACGATACCTTCTAGATACCTCACACGAGTATTCGAACGACCTTTAACTGGCGTCGAGTTCTTTAGTGCCCCCGTCAAGTCAAGGGAAATTGATAGTAGTTGCACTTGAGGTAAGCCTCCGTGCGGTCGCCCCTCCCGAGTGGGAGGGGTAAGTCTGGTTAGGGATCTTGACACCGGTTATGACCTTGCCGTTGGCCCTTAAACGTTAGGATGTACAATTTCAATAGTTCTCGAAAATGTTTTGTAGGATGCTAGTTCGGCTAGGAGACCTCTGTATTAGAGAATATGTTAAGGTTAGCCAAACATCGCAATGTGGTAATGAAATTGTACATAACATGAAACGTTTAATGTTTTTAATTTTGTTTAATAAATACGGCCGGGGGGGTCACTCCCTCCCAATTCCAAAAAACTTCAAGAACTGTTTCCGGTTTCCCTCCTTTCGGGGATTGTGTTGAGAGGGGGTGGCGGGTATCTCAGCCATATGGAAAGGGGCGACCACTCGGTCCCCCCGAACGTATGGCAGAGTACCTCGATCCCCCCGGGAAGCCATTTTGGGGCGGGAGGCGCGTCTCGGCTGGTATGCCCGAAGCGGCGTAGCCGGGGCGCGCTTTTTCCCGCCCTAGAGTGGGCTGGCCTAGACACTGACGCAGCCAGCCACGCCCTCGGGGCAGGCAGGGGCGGGTGTTCGCCCGCCCTGAAGACGGATAAAAGGGACGCAAGACCAGAAGACGTCCTCTTGTTCTTGTGCTCTGAAGCTGCACCTCCTCGCTACACGTGAGCTCGGGACAGAACCAAGAGCCAATTTTGACCCACCCACCAGCCCCTGAGGACAGCCAGTTGTTTTGTAATAAAGTTAATGTAAACTTATGTTTCGGTTTCGTTTACAGGTTTGTGATGGTATCATGTTGATGTGAATTATAATGAAGAATGGTGTATGATGTAGGTTTTGCGATTAAAATGATTCGAGTTAGTGTTGAATTTTAAGCATGCTCTTTCGGTCGTAGTGACCAATGTTTTCATAGGTTTGATTAGCATTGTCGTATTTATTTTGGTAGGCGGTAAGGTCATGATCGGTGAGCACTAATTAGTAGATCCCTATGAGTGGGCGTCACCCAACACGGATGGGAGCGCTCGGGTGAGGTGGCCATTGGCCCCTCAATGGGGAGGCGGTCCCTTCTAAGGATGGGTCGCCGGAAGTAAAGGAAAGGCGGTCAAGGCCCCTTCCTGTGTAGGAGGGGTTACAGCCCCCTCCTGTGGTATTTCCCGGGGCCAGTGACATCTGCGACGGCAGATGCGGTAAGTTGTGTGGGGTTGGGGGGAGGTCTACGATACCTTCTAGATACCTCACACGAGTATTCGAACGACCTTTAACTGGCGTCGAGTTCTTTAGTGCCCCCGTCAAGTCAAGGGAAATTGATAGTAGTTGCACTTGAGGTAAGCCTCCGTGCGGTCGCCCCTCCCGAGTGGGAGGGGTAAGTCTGGTTAGGGATCTTGACACCGGTTATGACCTTGCCGTTGGCCCTTAAACGTTAGGATGTACAATTTCAATAGTTCTCGAAAATGTTTTGTAGGATGCTAGTTCGGCTAGGAGACCTCTGTATTAGAGAATATGTTAAGGTTAGCCAAACATCGCAATGTGGTAATGAAATTGTACATAACATGAAACGTTTAATGTTTTTAATTTTGTTTAATAAATACGGCCGGGGGGGTCACTCCCTCCCAATTCCAAAAAACTTCAAGAACTGTTTCCGGTTTCCCTCCTTTCGGGGATTGTGTTGAGAGGGGGTGGCGGGTATCTCAGCCATATGAACTGACGTTCAAAAATAAAACATTTGAAAACGGACCATTTTCCACATTTCTGAAGCATGACGTAATGAGGGGGTGTTATCTCTTTTGTCGAAAATCAGCCGTGTTTGCTTGAACATTAAATGCCTCCAAATGGTATTTAATTCACTTCCCGAGCCCCTGGAAGCATGAAAATCACTTTAAACATGCTAATTTTAGCTCTAACACTGATGATCCACCTACAAATGTGAACTGACGTTCAAAAATAAAACATTTGAAAACGGACCATTTTCCACATTTCTGAAGCATGACGTAATGGGGGGGTGTTATCTCTTTTGTCGAAAATCAGCCGTTTTTGCTCGAACATTAAATGCCTCCAAATGGTATTTAATTCACTTCCCAGGGTGAAGAAACCCTTTTTGAGAACTCAGAGTGAGTAAATTGGCCATTTTCATGCACTTTTAACCATTCCATAAATCTTGTGTTTAGGGCCCCTGGAAGCATGAAAATCACGTTAAACGTGCTAATTTTAGCTCTAACACTGATGATCCACCTACAAATGTGAACTGACGTTCAAAAATAAAACATTTGAAAACGGACCATTTTCCACATTTCTGAAGCATGACGTAATGTGGGGGTGTTATCTCTTTTGTCGAAAATCAGCCGTTTTTGCTCGAACATTAAATGCCTCCAAATGGTATTTAATTCACTTCCCGAGCCCCTGGAAGCATGAAAATCACTTTAAACATGCTAATTTTAGCTCTAACACTGATGATCCACCTACAAATGTGAACTGACGTTCAAAAATAAAACATTTGAAAACGGACCATTTTCCACATTTCTGAAGCATGACGTAATGGGGGGGTGTTATCTCTTTTGTCGAAAATCAGCCGTTTTTGCTCGAACATTAAATGCCTCCAAATGGTATTTAATTCACTTCCCAGGGTGAAGAAACCCTTTTTGAGAACTCAGAGTGAGTAAATTGGCCATTTTCATGCACTTTTAACCATTCCATAAATCTTGTGTTTAGGGCCCCTGGAAGCATGAAAATCACGTTAAACGTGCTAATTTTAGCTCTAACACTGATGATCCACCTACAAATGTGAACTGACGTTCAAAAATAAAACATTTGAAAACGGACCATTTTCCACATTTCTGAAGCATGACGTAATGTGGGGGTGTTATCTCTTTTGTCGAAAATCAGCCGTTTTTGCTCGAACATTAAATGCCTCCAAATGGTATTTAATTAACTTCCCGGGGTGAAGAAACCCTTTTTGAGAACTCAGAGTGAGTAAATTGGCCGTTTTCATGCACTTTTAACCATTCCATAAATCTTGTGTTTAGGGCCCCTGGAAGCATGAAAATCACTTTAAACATGCTAATTTTAGCTCTAACACTGATGATCCACCTACAAATGTGAACTGACGTTCAAAAATAAAACATTTGAAAACGGACCATTTTCCACATTTCTGAAGCATGACGTAATGGGGGGGTGTTATCTCTTTTGTCGAAAATCAGCCGTTTTTGCTTGAACATTAAATGCCTCCAAATGGTATTTAATACACTTCCCGAGCCCCTGGAAGCATGAAAATCACTTTAAACATGCTAATTTTAGCTCTAACACTGATGATCCACCTACAAATGTGAACTGACGGTCAAAAATAAAACATTTGAAAACGGACCATTTTCCACATTTCTGAAGCATGACCTAATGGGGGGGTGTTATCTCTTTTGTCGAAAATCAGCCGTTTTTGCTCGAACATTAAATGCCTCCAAATGGTATTTAATTCACTTCCCGAGCCCCTGGAAGCATGCAAATCACTTTAAAGATGCTAATTTTAGCTCTAACACTGATGATCCACCTACAAATGTGAACTGACGTTCAAAAATAAAACATTTGAAAACGGACCATTTTCCACATTTCTGAAGCATGACGTAATGGGGGGGTGTTATCTCTTTTGTCGAAAATCAGCCGTTTTTGCTCGAACATTAAATGCCTCCAAATGGTATTTAATTCACTTCCCGGGGTGAAGAAACCCTTTTTGAGAACTCAGAGTGAGTAAATGGGCCATTTTCATGCACTTTTAACCATTCCATAAATCTTGTGTTTAGGGCCCCTGGAAGCATGAAAATCACTTTAAACATGCTAATTTTAGCTCTAACACTGATGATCCACCTACAAATGTGAACTGACGTTCAAAAATAAAACATTTGAAAACGGACCATTTTCCACATTTCTGAAGCATGACGTAATGGGGGGGTGTTATCTCTTTTGTCGAAAATCAGCCGTTTTTGCTCGAACATTAAATGCCTCCAAATAGTATTTAATTCACTTCCCGGGGTGAAGAAACCCTTTTTGAGAACTCAGAGTGAGTAAATTGGCCATTTTCATGCACTTTTAGCCATTCCATAAATCTTGTGTTTAGGGCCCCTGGAAGCATGAAAATCACTTTAAACATGCTAATTTTAGCTCTAACACTGATGATCCACCTACAAATGTGAACTGACGTTCAAAAATAGAACATTTGAAAACGGACCATTTTCCCCATTTCTGAAGCATGACGTAATGGGGGGGTGTTATCTCTTTTGTCGAAAATCAGCCGTTTTTGCTTGAACATTAAATGCCTCCAAATGGTATTTAATTCACTTCCCGAGCCCCTGGAAGCATGAAAATCACTTTAAACATGCTAATTTTAGCTCTAACACTGATGATCCACCTACAAATGTGAACTGACGTTCAAAAATAAAACATTTGAAAACGGACCATTTTCCACATTTCTGAAGCATGACGTAATGGGGGGGTGTTATCTCTTTTGTCGAAAATCAGCCGTTTTTGCTTGAACATTAAATGCCTCCAAATGGTATTTAATTCACTTCCCGAGCCCCTGGAAGCATAAAAATCACTTTAAACCTGCTAATTTTAGCTCTAACACTGATGATCCACCTACAAATGTGAACTGACGTTCAAAAATAAAACATTTGAAAACGGACCATTTTCCACATTTCTGAAGCATGACGTAATGGGGGGGTGTTATCTCTTTTGTCGAAAATCAGCCGTTTTTGCTCGAACATTAAATGCCTCCAAATGGTATTTAATTCACTTCCCGGGGTGAAGAAACCCTTTTTGAGAACTCAGAGTGAGTAAATTGGCCATTTTCATGCACTTTTGGAAAGGGGCGACCATTCGGTCCCCCCGAACGTATGGTGGAGTACCACGATCCCCCCGGGAAGCCATCTTGGGCGGGAGGCGAGTCTCGGCTGGTATGCCCGAAGCGGCGTAGCCGGGGCGTGCCTTTTCCCGCCCTGGAGTGGGTTGTCCTAGACACTGACGCGGCCGGCCACGCCCACGGAGTCAGGCGGGGGCGGGTTTTACGCCCGCCCTGAAGACGGATAAAAGGAGCAACAAGGCAAGAAAGCATCCTCTTGTTCCTGTGCTCTGAAGCTGCACCTCCCCGCTGCACGTGAGCTCGAGACGGAACCAAGAGCCAATTTTGACCCACCCACCAGCCCCTGAGGACAGCAAGTTGTTTTGAATAAAGTTTTGATGTGGTAACTCTATTTCTTGCAGGTTGTGACAATTGTCGTGTTAATTTTTGAATATGCAATAAAGAATGGTCATTTTCAGTATGTTTTGCAATTAAAGTAATTTTGCACTAGTGTTGATCAGTAATCATGCTTGTAATAAATTATGATTGTTTGTGATTTAGTAATTTAGGTAGAATTGTCGTATTTATTTTGGTCGGCGGTAAGGTCATGATCGGTGAGCAGTAATTGGAAGATCCCTATGGGGGGGCGTCACCCATTACGGATGGGAGCGCTCGGGGGAGGTGGCCATTGGCCCCTCAACGGGGAGGCGGTCCCGTCTAAGGATAGGCCGCCGGAAGGAAAGGAAAGGTGGTCAAGGCCCCTTCCTGGATAGTAGGGGCTACGGGCCCTCCTGGGGAATTTCCCGGGGCCAGGACATCTGCGACGGCAGATGGGTAAGTTGTGTGGGGTTCGGGAGGGGGTTTACGCTACCTTTTAGACACCTCACACGAGTCCTCGGACGACCGTTAAATGGCGTCGAGTTCATTGGGGCCCCCGTCAAGTCCAAGGGAAATTGGTAGATGCACTTGAGGTACGCCTCGGTGCGGTCGGTCCCCTCACAAGTGAGGGTGGTATTTCTGGTTTAGGGATCTGACACCGGTTACGACCTTGCCGTTGGCCCTTAACGTTAGGATGTACAATTTCAAGTCAAATGTTTTGTAGGATGTTAGTTCGGCTAGGAGAACCTTTGTATTAGAGATCTGTTAAGGTTAGCCAAACATCGTAATGTGGAAATGAAATTGTACATAATATGAAACTGTTATTTTATGTTTTGATTTTGTTTCATATTTTAATAAATACGGCCGGGAGGGTCACTCCCTCCCGCCTTCCAAAAGTTCAGAACCGTTTCCGGTTTCCCATCCTTGGGGATTGTGTTGAGAGGGGGTGGCGGGTATCTCAGCCATATAACCATTCCATAAATCTTGTGTTTAGGGCCCCCGGAAGCATGAAAATCACGTTAAACGTGCTAATTTTAGCTCTAACACTGATGATCCACCTACAAATGTGAACTGATGTTCAAAAATAAAACATTTGAAAACGGACCATTTTCCACATTTCTGAAGCATGACGTAATGGGGGGGTGTTATCTCTTTTGTCGAAAATCAGCCGTTTTTGCTCGAACATTAAATGCCTCCAAATGGTATTTAATTAACTTCCCGGGGTGAAGAAACCCTTTTTGAGAACTCAGAGTGAGTAAATTGGCCGTTTTCATGCACTTTTAACCATTCCATAAATCTTGTGTTTAGGGCCCCTGGAAGCATGAAAATCACTTTAAACATGCTAATTTTAGCTCTAACACTGATGATCCACCTACAAATGTGAACTGACGTTCAAAAATAAAACATTTGAAAACGGACCATTTTCCACATTTCTGAAGCATGACGTAATGGGGGGTGTTATCTCTTTTGTCGAAAATCAGCCGTTTTTGCTCGAACATTAAATGCCTCGAAATAGTATTTAATTCACTTCCCGGGGTGAAGAAACCCTTTTTGAGAACTCAGAGTGAGTAAATTGGCCATTTTCATGCACTTTTAGCCATTCCATAAATCTTGTGTTTAGGGCCCCTGGAAGCATGAAAATCACTTTAAACATGCAAATTTTAGCTCTAACACTGATGATCCACCTACAAATGTGAACTGACGTTCAAAAATAAAACATTTGAAAACGGACCATTTTCCACATTTCTGAAGCATGACGTAATGGGGGGGTGTTATCTCTTTTGTCGAAAATAAGCCGTTTTTGCTTGAACATTAAATGCCTCCAAATGGTATTTAATTCACTTCCCGAGCCCCTGGAAGCATGAAAATCACTTTAAACATGCTAATTTTAGCTCTAACACTGATGATCCACCTACAAATGTGAACTGATGTTCAAAAATAAAACATTTGAAAACGGACCATTTTCCACATTTCTGAAGCATGACGTAATGGGGGGGTGTTATCTCTTTTGTCGAAAATCAGCTGTTTTTTCTCGAACATTAAATGCCTCCAAATGGCATTTAATTCACTTCCCGGGGTGAAGAAACCCTTTTTGAGAATTCAGAGTGAGTAAATTGGCCATTTTCATGCACTTTTAACTATTCCATAAATCTTGTGTTTAGGGCCCCTGGAAGCATGAAAATCACTTTAAACATGCTAATTTTAGCTCTAACACTAATGATTCACCTACAAATGTGAACTGACGTTCAAAAATAAAACATTTGAAAACGGACCATTTTCCACATTTCTGAAGCATGACGTAATGAGGGGGTGTTATCTCTTTTGCCGAAAATCAGCCGTGTTTGCTTGAACATTAAATGCCTCCAAATGGTATTTAATTCACTTCCCGAGCCCCTGGAAGCATGAAAATCACTTTAAACATGCTAATTTTAGCTCTAACACTGATGATCCACCTACAAATGTGAACTGACGTTCAAAAATAAAACATTTGAAAACGGACCATTTTCCACATTTCTGAAGCATGACGTAATGGGGGGGTGTTATCTCTTTTGTCGAAAATCAGCCGTTTTTGCTCGAACATTAAATGCCTCCAAATGGTATTTAATTCACTTCTCTGGGTGAAGAAACCCTTTTTGAGAACTCAGAGTGAGTAAATTGGCCATTTTCATGCACTTTTAACCATTCCATAAATCTTGTGTTTAGGGCCCCTGGAAGCATGAAAATCACGTTAAACGTGCTAATTTTAGCTCTAACACTGATGATCCACCTACAAATGTGAACTGACGTTCAAAAATAAAACATTTGAAAACGGACCATTTTCCACATTTCTGAAGCATGACGTAATGGGGGGGTGTTATCTCTTTTGTCGAAAATCAGCCGTTTTTGCTCGAACATTAAATGCCTCCAAATGGTATTTAATTCACTTCCCGGGTTGAAGAAACCCTTTTTGAGAACTCAGAGTGAGTAAATGGGCCATTTTCATGCACTTTTAACCATTCCATAAATCTTGTGTTTAGGGCCCCTAGAAGCATGAAAATCACTTTAAACATGCTAATTTTAGCTCTAACACTGATGATCCACCTACAAATGTGAACTGACGTTCAAAAATAAAACATTTGAAAACGGACCATTTTCCACATTTCTGAAGCATGACGTAATGGGGGGGTGTTATCTCTTTTGTCGAAAATCAGCCGTTTTTTCTCGAACATTAAATGCCTCCAAATAGTATTTAATTCACTTCCCGGGGTGAAGAAACCCTTTTTGAGAATTCAGAGTGAGTAAATTGGCCATTTTCATGCACTTTTAGCCATTCCATAAATCTTGTGTTTAGGGCCCCTGGAAGCATGAAAATCACTTTAAACATGCTAATTTTAGCTCTAACACTGATGATCCACCTACAAATGTGAACTGACGTTCAAAAATAGAACATTTGAAAACGGACCATTTTCCACATTTCTGAAGCATGACGTAATGGGGGGGTGTTATCTCTTTTGTCGAAAATCAGCCGTTTTTGCTTGAACATTAAATGCCTCCAAATGGTATTTAATTCACTTCCCGAGCCCCTGGAAGCATGAAAATCACTTTAAACATGCTAATTTTAGCTCTAACACTGATGATCCACCTACAAATGTGAACTGACGTTCAAAAATAAAACATTTCAAAACGGACCATTTTCCACATTTCTGAAGCATGATGTAATGGGGGGTGTTATCTCTTTTGTCGAAAATCAGCCGTTTTTGCTCGAACATTAAATGCCTCGAAATAGTATTTAATTCACTTCCCGGGGTGAAGAAACCCTTTTTGAGAACTCAGAGTGAGTAAATTGGCCATTTTCATGCACTTTTAGCCATTCCATAAATCTTGTGTTTAGGGCCCCTGGAAGCATGAAAATCACTTTAAACATGCAAATTTGAGCTCTAACACTGATGATCCACCTACAAATGTGAACTGACGTTCAAAAATAAAACATTTGAAAACGGACCATTTTCCACATTTCTGAAGCATGACGTAATGGGGGGTGTTATCTCTTTTGTCAAAAATCAGCCGTTTTTGCTTGAACATTAAATGCCTCCAAATGGTATTTAATTCACTTCCCGAGCCCCTGGAAGCATGAAAATCACTTTAAACATGCAAATTTTAGCTCTAACACTGATGATCCACCTACAAATGTGAACTGACGTTCAAAAATAAAACATTTGAAAACGGACCATTTTCCACATTTCTGAAGCATGACGTAATGGGGAGGTGTTATCTCTTTTGTCGAAAATCAGCCGTTTTTGCTCGAACATTAAATGCCTCCAAATGGTATTTAATTCACTTCCCGGGGTGAAGAAACCCTTTTTGAGAATTCAGAGTGAGTAAATTGGCCATTTTCATGCACTTTTACCATTCCATAAATCTTGTGTTTAGGGCCCCTGGAAGCATGAAAATCACTTTAAACATGCTAATTTTAGCTCTAACACTGATGATCCACCTACAAATGTGAACTGACGTTCAAAAATAAAACATTTGAAAACGGACCATTTTCCACATTTCTGAAGCATGACGTAATGGGGGGGTGTTATCTCTTTTGTCGAAAATCAGCCGTTTTTGCTTGAACATTAAATGCCTCCAAATGGTATTTAATTCACTTCCCGAGCCCCTGGAAGCATAAAAATCACTTTAAACCTGCTAATTTTAGCTCTAAACACTGATGATCCACCTACAAATGTGAACTGACGTTCAAAAATAAAACATTTGAAAACGGACCATTTTCCACATTTCTGAAGCATGACGTAATGGGGGGTGTTATCTCTTTTGTCGAAAATCAGCCGTTTTTGCTCGAACATTAAATGCCTCGAAATAGTATTTAATTCACTTCCCGGGGTGAAGAAACCCTTTTTGAGAACTCAGAGTGAGTAAATTGGCCATTTTCATGCACTTTTAGCCATTCCATAAATCTTGTGTTTAGGGCCCCTGGAAGCATGAAAATCACTTTAAACATGCAAATTTTAGCTCTAACACTGATGATCCACCTACAAATGTGAACTGACGTTCAAAAATAAAACATTTGAAAACGGACCATTTTCCACATTTCTGAAGCATGACGTAATGGGGGGGTGTTATCTCTTTTGTCAAAAATCAGCCGTTTTTGCTTGAACATTAAATGCCTCCAAATGGTATTTAATTCACTTCCCGAGCCCCTGGAAGCATGAAAATCACTTTAAACATGCTAATTTTAGCTCTAACACTGATGATCCACCTACAAATGTGAACTGACGTTCAAAAATAAAACATTTGAAAACGGACCATTTTCCACATTTCTGAAGCATGACGTAATGGGGAGGTGTTATCTCTTTTGTCGAAAATCAGCCGTTTTTGCTCGAACATTAAATGCCTCCAAATGGTATTTAATTCACTTCCCGGGGTGAAGAAACCCTTTTTGAGAATTCAGAGTGAGTAAATTGGCCATTTTCATGCACTTTTACCATTCCATAAATCTTGTGTTTAGGGCCCCTGGAAGCATGAAAATCACTTTAAACATGCTAATTTTAGCTCTAACACTGATGATCCACCTACAAATGTGAACTGACGTTCAAAAATAAAACATTTGAAAACGGACCATTTTCCACATTTCTGAAGCATGACGTAATGGGGGGGTGTTATCTCTTTTGTCGAAAATCAGCCGTTTTTGCTTGAACATTAAATGCCTCCAAATGGTATTTAATTCACTTCCCGAGCCCCTGGAAGCATAAAAATCACTTTAAACCTGCTAATTTTAGCTCTAAACACTGATGATCCACCTACAAATGTGAACTGACGTTCAAAAATAAAACATTTGAAAACGGACCATTTTCCACATTTCTGAAGCATGACGTAATGTGGGGGTGTTATCTCTTTTGTCGAAAATCAGCCGTTTTTGCTCGAACATTAAATGCCTCCAAATGGTATTTAATTCACTTCCCGGGGTGAAGAAACCCTTTTTGAGAACTCAGAGTGAGTAAATTGGCCATTTTCATGCACTTTTAACCATTCCATAAATCTTGTGTTTAGGGCCCCTGGAAGCATGAAAATCTCGTTAAACGTGCTAATTTTAGCTCTAACACTGATGATCCACCTACAAATGTGAACTGACGTTCAAAAATAAAACATTTGAAAACGGACCATTTTCCACATTTCTGAAGCATGACGTAATGGGGGGGTGTTATCTCTTTTGTCGAAAATCAGCCGTTTTTGCTCGAACATTAAATGCCTCCAAATGGTATTTAATTAACTTCCCGGGGTGAAGAAACCCTTTTTGAGAACTCAGAGTGAGTAAATTGGCTGTTTTCATGCACTTTTAACCATTCCATAAATCTTGTGTTTAGGGCCCCTGGAAGCATGAAAATCACTTTAAACATGCTAATTTTAGCTCTAACACTGATGATCCACCTACAAATGTGAACTGACGTTCAAAAATAAAACATTTGAAAACGGACCATTTTCCACATTTCTGAAGCATGACGTAATGAGGGGGTGTTATCTCTTTTGTCGAAAATCAGCCGTGTTTGCTTGAACATTAAATGCCTCCAAATGGTATTTAATTCACTTCCCGAGCCCCTGGAAGCATGAAAATCACTTTAAACATGCTAATTTTAGCTCTAACACTGATGATCCACCTACAAATGTGAACTGACGTTCAAAAATAAAACATTTGAAAACGGACCATTTTCCACATTTCTGAAGCATGACGTAATGGGGGGGTGTTATCTCTTTTGTCAAAAATCAGCCGTTTTTGCTTGAACATTAAATGCCTCCAAATGGTATTTAATTCACTTCCCGAGCCCCTGGAAGCATGAAAATCACTTTAAACATGCTAATTTTAGCTCTAACACTGATGATCCACCTACAAATGTGAACTGACGTTCAAAAATAAAACATTTGAAAACGGACCATTTTCCACATTTCTGAAGCATGACGTAATGGGGAGGTGTTATCTCTTTTGTCGAAAATCAGCCGTTTTTGCTCGAACATTAAATGCCTCCAAATGGTATTTAATTCACTTCCCGGGGTGAAGAAACCCTTTTTGAGAATTCAGAGTGAGTAAATTGGCCATTTTCATGCACTTTTACCATTCCATAAATCTTGTGTTTAGGGCCCCTGGAAGCATGAAAATCACTTTAAACATGCTAATTTTAGCTCTAACACTGATGATCCACCTACAAATGTGAACTGACGTTCAAAAATAAAACATTTGAAAACGGACCATTTTCCACATTTCTGAAGCATGACGTAATGGGGGGGTGTTATCTCTTTTGTCGAAAATCAGCCGTTTTTGCTTGAACATTAAATGCCTCCAAATGGTATTTAATTCACTTCCCGAGCCCCTGGAAGCATAAAAATCACTTTAAACCTGCTAATTTTAGCTCTAAACACTGATGATCCACCTACAAATGTGAACTGACGTTCAAAAATAAAACATTTGAAAACGGACCATTTTCCACATTTCTGAAGCATGACGTAATGTGGGGGTGTTATCTCTTTTGTCGAAAATCAGCCGTTTTTGCTCGAACATTAAATGCCTCCAAATGGTATTTAATTCACTTCCCGGGGTGAAGAAACCCTTTTTGAGAACTCAGAGTGAGTAAATTGGCCATTTTCATGCACTTTTAACCATTCCATAAATCTTGTGTTTAGGGCCCCTGGAAGCATGAAAATCTCGTTAAACGTGCTAATTTTAGCTCTAACACTGATGATCCACCTACAAATGTGAACTGACGTTCAAAAATAAAACATTTGAAAACGGACCATTTTCCACATTTCTGAAGCATGACGTAATGGGGGGGTGTTATCTCTTTTGTCGAAAATCAGCCGTTTTTGCTCGAACATTAAATGCCTCCAAATGGTATTTAATTAACTTCCCGGGGTGAAGAAACCCTTTTTGAGAACTCAGAGTGAGTAAATTGGCTGTTTTCATGCACTTTTAACCATTCCATAAATCTTGTGTTTAGGGCCCCTGGAAGCATGAAAATCACTTTAAACATGCTAATTTTAGCTCTAACACTGATGATCCACCTACAAATGTGAACTGACGTTCAAAAATAAAACATTTGAAAACGGACCATTTTCCACATTTCTGAAGCATGACGTAATGAGGGGGTGTTATCTCTTTTGTCGAAAATCAGCCGTGTTTGCTTGAACATTAAATGCCTCCAAATGGTATTTAATTCACTTCCCGAGCCCCTGGAAGCATGAAAATCACTTTAAACATGCTAATTTTAGCTCTAACACTGATGATCCACCTACAAATGTGAACTGACGTTCAAAAATAAAACATTTGAAAACGGACCATTTTCCACATTTCTGAAGCATGACGTAATGGGGGGGTGTTATCTCTTTTGTCGAAAATCAGCCGTTTTTGCTTGAACATTAAATGCCTCCAAATGGTATTTAATTCACTTCCCGAGCCCCTGGAAGCATAAAAATCACTTTAAACCTGCTAATTTTAGCTCTAAACACTGATGATCCACCTACAAATGTGAACTGACGTTCAAAAATAAAACATTTGAAAACGGACCATTTTCCACATTTCTGAAGCATGACGTAATGGGGGGGTGTTATCTCTTTTGTCGAAAATCAGCCGTTTTTGCTCGAACATTAAATGCCTCCAAATGGTATTTAATTCACTTCCCGGGGTGAAGAAACCCTTTTTGAGAACTCAGAGTGAGTAAATTGGCCATTTTCATGCACTTTTAACCATTCCATAAATCTTGTGTTTAGGGCCCCTGGAAGCATGAAAATCACGTTAAACGTGCTAATTTTAGCTCTAACACTGATGATCCACCTACAAATGTGAACTGACGTTCAAAAATAAAACATTTGAAAACGGACCATTTTCCACATTTCTGAAGCATGACGTAATGGGGGGGTGTTATCTCTTTTGTCGAAAATCAGCCGTTTTTGCTCGAACATTAAATGCCTCCAAATGGTATTTAATTAACTTCCCGGGGTGAAGAAACCCTTTTTGAGAACTCAGAGTGAGTAAATTGGCCGTTTTCATGCACTTTTAACCATTCCATAAATCTTGTGTTTAGGGCCCCTGGAAGCATGAAAATCACTTTAAACATGCTAATTTTAGCTCTAACACTGATGATCCACCTACAAATGTGAACTGACGTTCAAAAATAAAACATTTGAAAACGGACCATTTTCCACATTTCTGAAGCATGACGTAATGAGGGGGTGTTATCTCTTTTGTCGAAAATCAGCCGTGTTTGCTTGAACATTAAATGCCTCCAAATGGTATTTAATTCACTTCCCGAGCCCCTGGAAGCATGAAAATCACTTTAAACATGCTAATTTTAGCTCTAACACTGATGATCCACCTACAAATGTGAACTGACGTTCAAAAATAAAACATTTGAAAACGGACCATTTTCCACATTTCTGAAACATGACGTAATGGGGGGGGTGTTATCTCTTTTGTCGAAAATCAGCCGTTTTTGCTTGAACATTAAATGCCTCCAAATGGTATTTAATTCACTTCCCGAGCCCCTGGAAGCATAAAAATCACTTTAAACATGCTAATTTTAGCTCTAACACTGATGATCCACCTACAAATGTGAACTGACGTTCAAAAATAAAACATTTGAAAACGGACCATTTTCCACATTTCTGAAGCATGACGTACTGGGGGGGTGTTATCTCTTTTGTCGAAAATCAGCCGTTTTTGCTTGAACATTAAATGCCTCCAAATGGTATTTAATTCACTTCCCGAGCCCCTGGAAGCATGAAAATCACTTTAAACATGCTAATTTTAGCTCTAACACTGATGATCCACCTACAAATGTGAACTGACATTCAAAAATAAAACATTTGAAAACGGACCATTTTCCAAATTTCTGAAGCATGACGTAATGGGGGGGTGTTATCTCTTTTGTCGAAAATCAGCCGTTTTTGCTTGAACATTAAATGCCTCCAAATGGTATTTAATTCACTTCCCGAGCCCCTGGAAGCATGCAAATCACTTTAAACATGCTAATTTTAGCTCTAACACTGATGATCCACCTACAAATGTGAACTGACGTTCAAAAATAAAACATTTGAAAACGGACCATTTTCCACATTTCTGAAGCATGACGTAATGGGGGGGTGTTATCTCTTTTGTCGAAAATCAGCCGTTTTTGCTCGAACATTAAATGCCTCCAAATGGTATTTAATTCACTTCCCGGGGTGAAGAAACCCTTTTTGAGAACTCAGAGTGAGTAAATTGGCCATTTTCATGCACTTTTAACCATTCCATAAATCTTGTGTTTAGGGCCCCTGGAAGCATGAAAATCACGTTAAACGTGCTAATTTTAGCTCTAACACTGATGATCCACCTACAAATGTGAACTGACGTTCAAAAATAAAACATTTGAAAACGGACCATTTTCCACATTTCTGAAGCATGACGTAATGGGGGGGTGTTATCTCTTTTGTCGAAAATCAGCCGTTTTTGCTCGAACATTAAATGCCTCCAAATGGTATTTAATTAACTTCCCGGGGTGAAGAAACCCTTTTTGAGAACTCAGAGTGAGTAAATTGGCCGTTTTCATGCACTTTTAACCATTCCATAAATCTTGTGTTTAGGGCCCCTGGAAGCATGAAAATCACTTTAAACATGCTAATTTTAGCTCTAACACTGATGATCCACCTACAAATGTGAACTGACGTTCAAAAATAAAACATTTGAAAACGGACCATTTTCCACATTTCTGAAGCATGACGTAATGAGGGGGTGTTATCTCTTTTGTCGAAAATCAGCCGTGTTTGCTTGAACATTAAATGCCTCCAAATGGTATTTAATTCACTTCCCGAGCCCCTGGAAGCATGAAAATCACTTTAAACATGCTAATTTTAGCTCTAACACTGATGATCCACCTACAAATGTGAACTGACGTTCAAAAATAAAACATTTGAAAACGGACCATTTTCCACATTTCTGAAACATGACGTAATGGGGGGGTGTTATCTCTTTTGTCGAAAATCAGCCGTTTTTGCTTGAACATTAAATGCCTCCAAATGGTATTTAATTCACTTCCCGAGCCCTTGGAAGCATAAAAATCACTTTAAACATGCTAATTTTAGCTCTAACACTGATGATCCACCTACAAATGTGAACTGACGTTCAAAAATAAAACATTTGAAAACGGACCATTTTCCACATTTCTGAAGCATGACCTAATGGGGGGGGTGTTATCTCTTTTGTCGAAAATCAGCCGTTTTTGCTCGAACATTAAATGCCTCTAAATGGTATTTAATTCACTTCCCAAGCCCCTGGAAGCATGCAAATCACTTTAAACATGCTAATTTTAGCTCTAACACTGATGATCCACCTACAAATGTGAACTGACGTTCAAAAATAAAACATTTGAAAACGGACCATTTTCCACATTTCTGAAGCATGACGTAATGGGGGGGTGTTATCTCTTTTGTCGAAAATCAGCCGTTTTTGCTCGAACATTAAATGCCTCCAAATAGTATTTAATTCACTTCCCGGGGTGAAGAAACCCTTTTTGAGAACTCAGAGTGAGTAAATTGGCCATTTTCATGCACTTTTAGCCATTCCATAAATCTTGTGTTTAGGGCCCCTGGAAGCATGAAAATCACTTTAAACATGCTAATTTTAGCTCTAACACTGATGATCCACCTACAAATGTGAACTGACGTTAAAAATAGAACATTTGAAAACGGACCATTTTCCACATTTCTGAAGCATGACGTAATGGGGGGGTGTTATCTCTTTTGTCGAAAATCAGCCGTTTTTGCTTGAACATTAAATGCCTCCAAATGGTATTTAATTCACTTCCCGAGCCCCTGGAAGCATGAAAATCACTTTAAACATGCTAATTTTAGCTCTAACACTGATGATCCACCTACAAATGTGAACTGACGTTCAAAAATAAAACATTTGAAAACGGACCATTTTCCACATTTCTGAAGCATGACGTAATGTGGGGGTGTTATCTCTTTTGTCGAAAATCAGCCGTTTTTGCTTGAACATTAAATGCCTCCAAATGATATTTAATTCACTTCCCGAGCCCCTTGAAGCATGAAGATCACTTTAAACATGCTAATTTTAGCTCTAATACTGATGATCCACCTACAAATGTGAACTGAAGTTCAAAAATAAAACATTTGAAAACGGACCATTTTCCACATTTCTGAAGCATGACGTAATGGGGGGGGGTGTTATCTCTTTTGTCGAAAATCAGCCGTTTTTGCTCGAACATTAAATGCCTCCAAATGGTATTTAATTCACTTCCCGGGGTGAAGAAACCCTTTTTGAGAACTCAGAGTGAGTAAATTGGCCATTTTCATGCACTTTTACCATTCCATAAATCTTGTGTTTAGGGCCCCTGGAAGCATGAAAATCACTTTAAACATGCAAATTTGAGCTCTAACACTGATGATCCACCTACAAATGTGAACTGACGTTCAAAAATAAAACATTTGAAAACGGACCATTTTCCACATTTCTGAAGCATGACGTAATGGGGGGTGTTATCTCTTTTGTCAAAAATCAGCCGTTTTTGCTTGAACATTAAATGCCTCCAAATGGTATTTAATTCACTTCCCGAGCCCCTGGAAGCATGAAAATCACTTTAAACATGCAAATTTTAGCTCTAACACTGATGATCCACCTACAAATGTGAACTGACGTTCAAAAATAAAACATTTGAAAACGGACCATTTTCCACATTTCTGAAGCATGACGTAATGGGGAGGTGTTATCTCTTTTGTCGAAAATCAGCCGTTTTTGCTCGAACATTAAATGCCTCCAAATGGTATTTAATTCACTTCCCGGGGTGAAGAAACCCTTTTTGAGAATTCAGAGTGAGTAAATTGGCCATTTTCATGCACTTTTACCATTCCATAAATCTTGTGTTTAGGGCCCCTGGAAGCATGAAAATCACTTCAAACATGCTAATTTTAGCTCTAACACTGATGATCCACCTACAAATGTGAACTGACGTTCAAAAATAAAACATTTGAAAACGGACCATTTTCCACATTTCTGAAGCATGACGTAATGGGGGGGTGTTATCTCTTTTGTCGAAAATCAGCCGTTTTTGCTTGAACATTAAATGCCTCCAAATGGTATTTAATTCACTTCCCGAGCCCCTGGAAGCATAAAAATCACTTTAAACCTGCTAATTTTAGCTCTAAACACTGATGATCCACCTACAAATGTGAACTGACGTTCAAAAATAAAACATTTGAAAACGGACCATTTTCCACATTTCTGAAGCATGACGTAATGGGGGGTGTTATCTCTTTTGTCGAAAATCAGCCGTTTTTGCTCGAACATTAAATGCCTCGAAATAGTATTTAATTCACTTCCCGGGGTGAAGAAACCCTTTTTGAGAACTCAGAGTGAGTAAATTGGCCATTTTCATGCACTTTTAGCCATTCCATAAATCTTGTGTTTAGGGCCCCTGGAAGCATGAAAATCACTTTAAACATGCAAATTTTAGCTCTAACACTGATGATCCACCTACAAATGTGAACTGACGTTCAAAAATAAAACATTTGAAAACGGACCATTTTCCACATTTCTGAAGCATGACGTAATGGGGGGGTGTTATCTCTTTTGTCAAAAATCAGCCGTTTTTGCTTGAACATTAAATGCCTCCAAATGGTATTTAATTCACTTCCCGAGCCCCTGGAAGCATGAAAATCACTTTAAACATGCTAATTTTAGCTCTAACACTGATGATCCACCTACAAATGTGAACTGACGTTCAAAAATAAAACATTTGAAAACGGACCATTTTCCACATTTCTGAAGCATGACGTAATGGGGAGGTGTTATCTCTTTTGTCGAAAATCAGCCGTTTTTGCTCGAACATTAAATGCCTCCAAATGGTATTTAATTCACTTCCCGGGGTGAAGAAACCCTTTTTGAGAATTCAGAGTGAGTAAATTGGCCATTTTCATGCACTTTTACCATTCCATAAATCTTGTGTTTAGGGCCCCTGGAAGCATGAAAATCACTTTAAACATGCTAATTTTAGCTCTAACACTGATGATCCACCTACAAATGTGAACTGACGTTCAAAAATAAAACATTTGAAAACGGACCATTTTCCACATTTCTGAAGCATGACGTAATGGGGGGGTGTTATCTCTTTTGTCGAAAATCAGCCGTTTTTGCTTGAACATTAAATGCCTCCAAATGGTATTTAATTCACTTCCCGAGCCCCTGGAAGCATAAAAATCACTTTAAACCTGCTAATTTTAGCTCTAAACACTGATGATCCACCTACAAATGTGAACTGACGTTCAAAAATAAAACATTTGAAAACGGACCATTTTCCACATTTCTGAAGCATGACGTAATGTGGGGGTGTTATCTCTTTTGTCGAAAATCAGCCGTTTTTGCTCGAACATTAAATGCCTCCAAATGGTATTTAATTCACTTCCCGGGGTGAAGAAACCCTTTTTGAGAACTCAGAGTGAGTAAATTGGCCATTTTCATGCACTTTTAACCATTCCATAAATCTTGTGTTTAGGGCCCCTGGAAGCATGAAAATCTCGTTAAACGTGCTAATTTTAGCTCTAACACTGATGATCCACCTACAAATGTGAACTGACGTTCAAAAATAAAACATTTGAAAACGGACCATTTTCCACATTTCTGAAGCATGACGTAATGGGGGGGTGTTATCTCTTTTGTCGAAAATCAGCCGTTTTTGCTCGAACATTAAATGCCTCCAAATGGTATTTAATTAACTTCCCGGGGTGAAGAAACCCTTTTTGAGAACTCAGAGTGAGTAAATTGGCTGTTTTCATGCACTTTTAACCATTCCATAAATCTTGTGTTTAGGGCCCCTGGAAGCATGAAAATCACTTTAAACATGCTAATTTTAGCTCTAACACTGATGATCCACCTACAAATGTGAACTGACGTTCAAAAATAAAACATTTGAAAACGGACCATTTTCCACATTTCTGAAGCATGACGTAATGAGGGGGTGTTATCTCTTTTGTCGAAAATCAGCCGTGTTTGCTTGAACATTAAATGCCTCCAAATGGTATTTAATTCACTTCCCGAGCCCCTGGAAGCATGAAAATCACTTTAAACATGCTAATTTTAGCTCTAACACTGATGATCCACCTACAAATGTGAACTGACGTTCAAAAATAAAACATTTGAAAACGGACCATTTTCCACATTTCTGAAGCATGACGTAATGGGGGGGGTGTTATCTCTTTTGTCGAAAATCAGCCGTTTTTGCTTGAACATTAAATGCCTCCAAATGGTATTTAATTCACTTCCCGAGCCCCTGGAAGCATAAAAATCACTTTAAACCTGCTAATTTTAGCTCTAAACACTGATGATCCACCTACAAATGTGAACTGACGTTCAAAAATAAAACATTTGAAAACGGACCATTTTCCACATTTCTGAAGCATGACGTAATGGGGGGGTGTTATCTCTTTTGTCGAAAATCAGCCGTTTTTGCTCGAACATTAAATGCCTCCAAATGGTATTTAATTCACTTCCCGGGGTGAAGAAACCCTTTTTGAGAACTCAGAGTGAGTAAATTGGCCATTTTCATGCACTTTTAACCATTCCATAAATCTTGTGTTTAGGGCCCCTGGAAGCATGAAAATCACGTTAAACGTGCTAATTTTAGCTCTAACACTGATGATCCACCTACAAATGTGAACTGACGTTCAAAAATAAAACATTTGAAAACGGACCATTTTCCACATTTCTGAAGCATGACGTAATGGGGGGGTGTTATCTCTTTTGTCGAAAATCAGCCGTTTTTGCTCGAACATTAAATGCCTCCAAATGGTATTTAATTAACTTCCCGGGGTGAAGAAACCCTTTTTGAGAACTCAGAGTGAGTAAATTGGCTGTTTTCATGCACTTTTAACCATTCCATAAATCTTGTGTTTAGGGCCCCTGGAAGCATGAAAATCACTTTAAACATGCTAATTTTAGCTCTAACACTGATGATCCACCTACAAATGTGAACTGACGTTCAAAAATAAAACATTTGAAAACGGACCATTTTCCACATTTCTGAAGCATGACGTAATGAGGGGGTGTTATCTCTTTTGTCGAAAATCAGCCGTGTTTGCTTGAACATTAAATGCCTCCAAATGGTATTTAATTCACTTCCCGAGCCCCTGGAAGCATGAAAATCACTTTAAACATGCTAATTTTAGCTCTAACACTGATGATCCACCTACAAATGTGAACTGACGTTCAAAAATAAAACATTTGAAAACGGACCATTTTCCACATTTCTGAAGCATGACGTAATGGGGGGGTGTTATCTCTTTTGTCGAAAATCAGCCGTTTTTGCTTGAACATTAAATGCCTCCAAATGGTATTTAATTCACTTCCCGAGCCCCTGGAAGCATAAAAATCACTTTAAACCTGCTAATTTTAGCTCTAAACACTGATGATCCACCTACAAATGTGAACTGACGTTCAAAAATAAAACATTTGAAAACGGACCATTTTCCACATTTCTGAAGCATGACGTAATGGGGGGGTGTTATCTCTTTTGTCGAAAATCAGCCGTTTTTGCTCGAACATTAAATGCCTCCAAATGGTATTTAATTCACTTCCCGGGGTGAAGAAACCCTTTTTGAGAACTCAGAGTGAGTAAATTGGCCATTTTCATGCACTTTTAACCATTCCATAAATCTTGTGTTTAGGGCCCCTGGAAGCATGAAAATCACGTTAAACGTGCTAATTTTAGCTCTAACACTGATGATCCACCTACAAATGTGAACTGACGTTCAAAAATAAAACATTTGAAAACGGACCATTTTCCACATTTCTGAAGCATGACGTAATGGGGGGGTGTTATCTCTTTTGTCGAAAATCAGCCGTTTTTGCTCGAACATTAAATGCCTCCAAATGGTATTTAATTAACTTCCCGGGGTGAAGAAACCCTTTTTGAGAACTCAGAGTGAGTAAATTGGCCGTTTTCATGCACTTTTAACCATTCCATAAATCTTGTGTTTAGGGCCCCTGGAAGCATGAAAATCACTTTAAACATGCTAATTTTAGCTCTAACACTGATGATCCACCTACAAATGTGAACTGACGTTCAAAAATAAAACATTTGAAAACGGACCATTTTCCACATTTCTGAAGCATGACGTAATGAGGGGGTGTTATCTCTTTTGTCGAAAATCAGCCGTGTTTGCTTGAACATTAAATGCCTCCAAATGGTATTTAATTCACTTCCCGAGCCCCTGGAAGCATGAAAATCACTTTAAACATGCTAATTTTAGCTCTAACACTGATGATCCACCTACAAATGTGAACTGACGTTCAAAAATAAAACATTTGAAAACGGACCATTTTCCACATTTCTGAAACATGACGTAATGGGGGGGGTGTTATCTCTTTTGTCGAAAATCAGCCGTTTTTGCTTGAACATTAAATGCCTCCAAATGGTATTTAATTCACTTCCCGAGCCCCTGGAAGCATAAAAATCACTTTAAACATGCTAATTTTAGCTCTAACACTGATGATCCACCTACAAATGTGAACTGACGTTCAAAAATAAAACATTTGAAAACGGACCATTTTCCACATTTCTGAAGCATGACGTACTGGGGGGGTGTTATCTCTTTTGTCGAAAATCAGCCGTTTTTGCTTGAACATTAAATGCCTCCAAATGGTATTTAATTCACTTCCCGAGCCCCTGGAAGCATGAAAATCACTTTAAACATGCTAATTTTAGCTCTAACACTGATGATCCACCTACAAATGTGAACTGACATTCAAAAATAAAACATTTGAAAACTGACCATTTTCCAAATTTCTGAAGCATGACGTAATGGGGGGGTGTTATCTCTTTTGTCGAAAATCAGCCGTTTTTGCTTGAACATTAAATGCCTCCAAATGGTATTTAATTCACTTCCCGAGCCCCTGGAAGCATGCAAATCACTTTAAACATGCTAATTTTAGCTCTAACACTGATGATCCACCTACAAATGTGAACTGACGTTCAAAAATAAAACATTTGAAAACGGACCATTTTCCACATTTCTGAAGCATGACGTAATGGGGGGGTGTTATCTCTTTTGTCGAAAATCAGCCGTTTTTGCTCGAACATTAAATGCCTCCAAATGGTATTTAATTCACTTCCCGGGGTGAAGAAACCCTTTTTGAGAACTCAGAGTGAGTAAATTGGCCATTTTCATGCACTTTTAACCATTCCATAAATCTTGTGTTTAGGGCCCCTGGAAGCATGAAAATCACGTTAAACGTGCTAATTTTAGCTCTAACACTGATGATCCACCTACAAATGTGAACTGACGTTCAAAAATAAAACATTTGAAAACGGACCATTTTCCACATTTCTGAAGCATGACGTAATGGGGGGGTGTTATCTCTTTTGTCGAAAATCAGCCGTTTTTGCTCGAACATTAAATGCCTCCAAATGGTATTTAATTAACTTCCCGGGGTGAAGAAACCCTTTTTGAGAACTCAGAGTGAGTAAATTGGCCGTTTTCATGCACTTTTAACCATTCCATAAATCTTGTGTTTAGGGCCCCTGGAAGCATGAAAATCACTTTAAACATGCTAATTTTAGCTCTAACACTGATGATCCACCTACAAATGTGAACTGACGTTCAAAAATAAAACATTTGAAAACGGACCATTTTCCACATTTCTGAAGCATGACGTAATGAGGGGGTGTTATCTCTTTTGTCGAAAATCAGCCGTGTTTGCTTGAACATTAAATGCCTCCAAATGGTATTTAATTCACTTCCCGAGCCCCTGGAAGCATGAAAATCACTTTAAACATGCTAATTTTAGCTCTAACACTGATGATCCACCTACAAATGTGAACTGACGTTCAAAAATAAAACATTTGAAAACGGACCATTTTCCACATTTCTGAAACATGACGTAATGGGGGGGTGTTATCTCTTTTGTCGAAAATCAGCCGTTTTTGCTTGAACATTAAATGCCTCCAAATGGTATTTAATTCACTTCCCGAGCCCTTGGAAGCATAAAAATCACTTTAAACATGCTAATTTTAGCTCTAACACTGATGATCCACCTACAAATGTGAACTGACGTTCAAAAATAAAACATTTGAAAACGGACCATTTTCCACATTTCTGAAGCATGACGTACTGGGGGGGTGTTATCTCTTTTGTCGAAAATCAGCCGTTTTTGCTTGAACATTAAATGCCTCCAAATGGTATTTAATTCACTTCCCGAGCCCCTGGAAGCATGAAAATCACTTTAAACATGCTAATTTTAGCTCTAACACTGATGATCCACCTACAAATGTGAACTGACGGTCAAAAATAAAACATTTGAAAACGGACCATTTTCCACATTTCTGAAGCATGACCTAATGGGGGGGGTGTTATCTCTTTTGTCGAAAATCAGCCGTTTTTGCTCGAACATTAAATGCCTCTAAATGGTATTTAATTCACTTCCCAAGCCCCTGGAAGCATGCAAATCACTTTAAACATGCTAATTTTAGCTCTAACACTGATGATCCACCTACAAATGTGAACTGACGTTCAAAAATAAAACATTTGAAAACGGACCATTTTCCACATTTCTGAAGCATGACGTAATGGGGGGGTGTTATCTCTTTTGTCGAAAATCAGCCGTTTTTGCTCGAACATTAAATGCCTCCAAATAGTATTTAATTCACTTCCCGGGGTGAAGAAACCCTTTTTGAGAACTCAGAGTGAGTAAATTGGCCATTTTCATGCACTTTTAGCCATTCCATAAATCTTGTGTTTAGGGCCCCTGGAAGCATGAAAATCACTTTAAACATGCTAATTTTAGCTCTAACACTGATGATCCACCTACAAATGTGAACTGACGTTAAAAATAGAACATTTGAAAACGGACCATTTTCCACATTTCTGAAGCATGACGTAATGGGGGGGTGTTATCTCTTTTGTCGAAAATCAGCCGTTTTTGCTTGAACATTAAATGCCTCCAAATGGTATTTAATTCACTTCCCGAGCCCCTGGAAGCATGAAAATCACTTTAAACATGCTAATTTTAGCTCTAACACTGATGATCCACCTACAAATGTGAACTGACGTTCAAAAATAAAACATTTGAAAACGGACCATTTTCCACATTTCTGAAGCATGACGTAATGTGGGGGTGTTATCTCTTTTGTCGAAAATCAGCCGTTTTTGCTTGAACATTAAATGCCTCCAAATGATATTTAATTCACTTCCCGAGCCCCTTGAAGCATGAAGATCACTTTAAACATGCTAATTTTAGCTCTAATACTGATGATCCACCTACAAATGTGAACTGAAGTTCAAAAATAAAACATTTGAAAACGGACCATTTTCCACATTTCTGAAGCATGACGTAATGGGGGGGGGTGTTATCTCTTTTGTCGAAAATCAGCCGTTTTTGCTCGAACATTAAATGCCTCCAAATGGTATTTAATTCACTTCCCGGGGTGAAGAAACCCTTTTGAGAACTCAGAGTGAGTAAATTGGCCATTTTCATGCACTTTTACCATTCCATAAATCTTGTGTTTAGGGCCCCTGGAAGCATGAAAATCACTTTAAACATGCAAATTTGAGCTCTAACACTGATGATCCACCTACAAATGTGAACTGACGTTCAAAAATAAAACATTTGAAAACGGACCATTTTCCACATTTCTGAAGCATGACGTAATGGGGGGTGTTATCTCTTTTGTCAAAAATCAGCCGTTTTTGCTTGAACATTAAATGCCTCCAAATGGTATTTAATTCACTTCCCGAGCCCCTGGAAGCATGAAAATCACTTTAAACATGCAAATTTTAGCTCTAACACTGATGATCCACCTACAAATGTGAACTGACGTTCAAAAATAAAACATTTGAAAACGGACCATTTTCCACATTTCTGAAGCATGACGTAATGGGGAGGTGTTATCTCTTTTGTCGAAAATCAGCCGTTTTTGCTCGAACATTAAATGCCTCCAAATGGTATTTAATTCACTTCCCGGGGTGAAGAAACCCTTTTTGAGAATTCAGAGTGAGTAAATTGGCCATTTTCATGCACTTTTACCATTCCATAAATCTTGTGTTTAGGGCCCCTGGAAGCATGAAAATCACTTTAAACATGCTAATTTTAGCTCTAACACTGATGATCCACCTACAAATGTGAACTGACGTTCAAAAATAAAACATTTGAAAACGGACCATTTTCCACATTTCTGAAGCATGACGTAATGGGGGGGTGTTATCTCTTTTGTCGAAAATCAGCCGTTTTTGCTTGAACATTAAATGCCTCCAAATGGTATTTAATTCACTTCCCGAGCCCCTGGAAGCATAAAAATCACTTTAAACCTGCTAATTTTAGCTCTAAACACTGATGATCCACCTACAAATGTGAACTGACGTTCAAAAATAAAACATTTGAAAACGGACCATTTTCCACATTTCTGAAGCATGACGTAATGGGGGGTGTTATCTCTTTTGTCGAAAATCAGCCGTTTTTGCTCAAACATTAAATGCCTCGAAATAGTATTTAATTCACTTCCCGGGGTGAAGAAACCCTTTTTGAGAACTCAGAGTGAGTAAATTGGCCATTTTCATGCACTTTTAGCCATTCCATAAATCTTGTGTTTAGGGCCCCTGGAAGCATGAAAATCACTTTAAACATGCAAATTTTAGCTCTAACACTGATGATCCACCTACAAATGTGAACTGACGTTCAAAAATAAAACATTTGAAAACGGACCATTTTCCACATTTCTGAAGCATGACGTAATGGGGGGGTGTTATCTCTTTTGTCAAAAATCAGCCGTTTTTGCTTGAACATTAAATGCCTCCAAATGGTATTTAATTCACTTCCCGAGCCCCTGGAAGCATGAAAATCACTTTAAACATGCTAATTTTAGCTCTAACACTGATGATCCACCTACAAATGTGAACTGACGTTCAAAAATAAAACATTTGAAAACGGACCATTTTCCACATTTCTGAAGCATGACGTAATGGGGAGGTGTTATCTCTTTTGTCGAAAATCAGCCGTTTTTGCTCGAACATTAAATGCCTCCAAATGGTATTTAATTCACTTCCCGGGGTGAAGAAACCCTTTTTGAGAATTCAGAGTGAGTAAATTGGCCATTTTCATGCACTTTTACCATTCCATAAATCTTGTGTTTAGGGCCCCTGGAAGCATGAAAATCACTTTAAACATGCTAATTTTAGCTCTAACACTGATGATCCACCTACAAATGTGAACTGACGTTCAAAAATAAAACATTTGAAAACGGACCATTTTCCACATTTCTGAAGCATGACGTAATGGGGGGGTGTTATCTCTTTTGTCGAAAATCAGCCGTTTTTGCTTGAACATTAAATGCCTCCAAATGGTATTTAATTCACTTCCCGAGCCCCTGGAAGCATAAAAATCACTTTAAACCTGCTAATTTTAGCTCTAAACACTGATGATCCACCTACAAATGTGAACTGACGTTCAAAAATAAAACATTTGAAAACGGACCATTTTCCACATTTCTGAAGCATGACGTAATGTGGGGGTGTTATCTCTTTTGTCGAAAATCAGCCGTTTTTGCTCGAACATTAAATGCCTCCAAATGGTATTTAATTCACTTCCCGGGGTGAAGAAACCCTTTTTGAGAACTCAGAGTGAGTAAATTGGCCATTTTCATGCACTTTTAACCATTCCATAAATCTTGTGTTTAGGGCCCCTGGAAGCATGAAAATCTCGTTAAACGTGCTAATTTTAGCTCTAACACTGATGATCCACCTACAAATGTGAACTGACGTTCAAAAATAAAACATTTGAAAACGGACCATTTTCCACATTTCTGAAGCATGACGTAATGGGGGGGTGTTATCTCTTTTGTCGAAAATCAGCCGTTTTTGCTCGAACATTAAATGCCTCCAAATGGTATTTAATTAACTTCCCGGGGTGAAGAAACCCTTTTTGAGAACTCAGAGTGAGTAAATTGGCTGTTTTCATGCACTTTTAACCATTCCATAAATCTTGTGTTTAGGGCCCCTGGAAGCATGAAAATCACTTTAAACATGCTAATTTTAGCTCTAACACTGATGATCCACCTACAAATGTGAACTGACGTTCAAAAATAAAACATTTGAAAACGGACCATTTTCCACATTTCTGAAGCATGACGTAATGAGGGGGTGTTATCTCTTTTGTCGAAAATCAGCCGTGTTTGCTTGAACATTAAATGCCTCCAAATGGTATTTAATTCACTTCCCGAGCCCCTGGAAGCATGAAAATCACTTTAAACATGCTAATTTTAGCTCTAACACTGATGATCCACCTACAAATGTGAACTGACGTTCAAAAATAAAACATTTGAAAACGGACCATTTTCCACATTTCTGAAGCATGACGTAATGGGGGGGTGTTATCTCTTTTGTCGAAAATCAGCCGTTTTTGCTTGAACATTAAATGCCTCCAAATGGTATTTAATTCACTTCCCGAGCCCCTGGAAGCATAAAAATCACTTTAAACCTGCTAATTTTAGCTCTAAACACTGATGATCCACCTACAAATGTGAACTGACGTTCAAAAATAAAACATTTGAAAACGGACCATTTTCCACATTTCTGAAGCATGACGTAATGGGGGGGTGTTATCTCTTTTGTCGAAAATCAGCCGTTTTTGCTCGAACATTAAATGCCTCCAAATGGTATTTAATTCACTTCCCGGGGTGAAGAAACCCTTTTTGAGAACTCAGAGTGAGTAAATTGGCCATTTTCATGCACTTTTAACCATTCCATAAATCTTGTGTTTAGGGCCCCTGGAAGCATGAAAATCACGTTAAACGTGCTAATTTTAGCTCTAACACTGATGATCCACCTACAAATGTGAACTGACGTTCAAAAATAAAACATTTGAAAACGGACCATTTTCCACATTTCTGAAGCATGACGTAATGGGGGGGTGTTATCTCTTTTGTCGAAAATCAGCCGTTTTTGCTCGAACATTAAATGCCTCCAAATGGTATTTAATTAACTTCCCGGGGTGAAGAAACCCTTTTTGAGAACTCAGAGTGAGTAAATTGGCCGTTTTCATGCACTTTTAACCATTCCATAAATCTTGTGTTTAGGGCCCCTGGAAGCATGAAAATCACTTTAAACATGCTAATTTTAGCTCTAACACTGATGATCCACCTACAAATGTGAACTGACGTTCAAAAATAAAACATTTGAAAACGGACCATTTTCCACATTTCTGAAGCATGACGTAATGAGGGGGTGTTATCTCTTTTGTCGAAAATCAGCCGTGTTTGCTTGAACATTAAATGCCTCCAAATGGTATTTAATTCACTTCCCGAGCCCCTGGAAGCATGAAAATCACTTTAAACATGCTAATTTTAGCTCTAACACTGATGATCCACCTACAAATGTGAACTGACGTTCAAAAATAAAACATTTGAAAACGGACCATTTTCCACATTTCTGAAACATGACGTAATGGGGGGGGTGTTATCTCTTTTGTCGAAAATCAGCCGTTTTTGCTTGAACATTAAATGCCTCCAAATGGTATTTAATTCACTTCCCGAGCCCCTGGAAGCATAAAAATCACTTTAAACATGCTAATTTTAGCTCTAACACTGATGATCCACCTACAAATGTGAACTGACGTTCAAAAATAAAACATTTGAAAACGGACCATTTTCCACATTTCTGAAGCATGACGTACTGGGGGGGTGTTATCTCTTTTGTCGAAAATCAGCCGTTTTTGCTTGAACATTAAATGCCTCCAAATGGTATTTAATTCACTTCCCGAGCCCCTGGAAGCATGAAAATCACTTTAAACATGCTAATTTTAGCTCTAACACTGATGATCCACCTACAAATGTGAACTGACATTCAAAAATAAAACATTTGAAAACGGACCATTTTCCAAATTTCTGAAGCATGACGTAATGGGGGGGTGTTATCTCTTTTGTCGAAAATCAGCCGTTTTTGCTTGAACATTAAATGCCTCCAAATGGTATTTAATTCACTTCCCGAGCCCCTGGAAGCATGCAAATCACTTTAAACATGCTAATTTTAGCTCTAACACTGATGATCCACCTACAAATGTGAACTGACGTTCAAAAATAAAACATTTGAAAACGGACCATTTTCCACATTTCTGAAGCATGACGTAATGGGGGGGTGTTATCTCTTTTGTCGAAAATCAGCCGTTTTTGCTCGAACATTAAATGCCTCCAAATGGTTAATTCACTTCCCGGGGTGAAGAAACCCTTTTTGAGAACTCAGAGTGAGTAAATTGGCCATTTTCATGCACTTTTAACCATTCCATAAATCTTGTGTTTAGGGCCCCTGGAAGCATGAAAATCACGTTAAACGTGCTAATTTTAGCTCTAACACTGATGATCCACCTACAAATGTGAACTGACGTTCAAAAATAAAACATTTGAAAACGGACCATTTTCCACATTTCTGAAGCATGACGTAATGGGGGGGTGTTATCTCTTTTGTCGAAAATCAGCCGTTTTTGCTCGAACATTAAATGCCTCCAAATGGTATTTAATTAACTTCCCGGGGTGAAGAAACCCTTTTTGAGAACTCAGAGTGAGTAAATTGGCCGTTTTCATGCACTTTTAACCATTCCATAAATCTTGTGTTTAGGGCCCCTGGAAGCATGAAAATCACTTTAAACATGCTAATTTTAGCTCTAACACTGATGATCCACCTACAAATGTGAACTGACGTTCAAAAATAAAACATTTGAAAACGGACCATTTTCCACATTTCTGAAGCATGACGTAATGAGGGGGTGTTATCTCTTTTGTCGAAAATCAGCCGTGTTTGCTTGAACATTAAATGCCTCCAAATGGTATTTAATTCACTTCCCGAGCCCCTGGAAGCATGAAAATCACTTTAAACATGCTAATTTTAGCTCTAACACTGATGATCCACCTACAAATGTGAACTGACGTTCAAAAATAAAACATTTGAAAACGGACCATTTTCCACATTTCTGAAACATGACGTAATGGGGGGGTGTTATCTCTTTTGTCGAAAATCAGCCGTTTTTGCTTGAACATTAAATGCCTCCAAATGGTATTTAATTCACTTCCCGAGCCCTTGGAAGCATAAAAATCACTTTAAACATGCTAATTTTAGCTCTAACACTGATGATCCACCTACAAATGTGAACTGACGTTCAAAAATAAAACATTTGAAAACGGACCATTTTCCACATTTCTGAAGCATGACGTACTGGGGGGGTGTTATCTCTTTTGTCGAAAATCAGCCGTTTTTGCTTGAACATTAAATGCCTCCAAATGGTATTTAATTCACTTCCCGAGCCCCTGGAAGCATGAAAATCACTTTAAACATGCTAATTTTAGCTCTAACACTGATGATCCACCTACAAATGTGAACTGACGGTCAAAAATAAAACATTTGAAAACGGACCATTTTCCACATTTCTGAAGCATGACCTAATGGGGGGGGTGTTATCTCTTTTGTCGAAAATCAGCCGTTTTTGCTCGAACATTAAATGCCTCTAAATGGTATTTAATTCACTTCCCGAGCCCCTGGAAGCATGCAAATCACTTTAAACATGCTAATTTTAGCTCTAACACTGATGATCCACCTACAAATGTGAACTGACGTTCAAAAATAAAACATTTGAAAACGGACCATTTTCCACATTTCTGAAGCATGACGTAATGGGGGGGTGTTATCTCTTTTGTCGAAAATCAGCCGTTTTTGCTCGAACATTAAATGCCTCCAAATAGTATTTAATTCACTTCCCGGGGTGAAGAAACCCTTTTTGAGAACTCAGAGTGAGTAAATTGGCCATTTTCATGCACTTTTAGCCATTCCATAAATCTTGTGTTTAGGGCCCCTGGAAGCATGAAAATCACTTTAAACATGCTAATTTTAGCTCTAACACTGATGATCCACCTACAAATGTGAACTGACGTTAAAAATAGAACATTTGAAAACGGACCATTTTCCACATTTCTGAAGCATGACGTAATGGGGGGGTGTTATCTCTTTTGTCGAAAATCAGCCGTTTTTGCTTGAACATTAAATGCCTCCAAATGGTATTTAATTCACTTCCCGAGCCCCTGGAAGCATGAAAATCACTTTAAACATGCTAATTTTAGCTCTAACACTGATGATCCACCTACAAATGTGAACTGACGTTCAAAAATAAAACATTTGAAAACGGACCATTTTCCACATTTCTGAAGCATGACGTAATGTGGGGGTGTTATCTCTTTTGTCGAAAATCAGCCGTTTTTGCTTGAACATTAAATGCCTCCAAATGATATTTAATTCACTTCCCGAGCCCCTTGAAGCATGAAGATCACTTTAAACATGCTAATTTTAGCTCTAATACTGATGATCCACCTACAAATGTGAACTGAAGTTCAAAAATAAAACATTTGAAAACGGACCATTTTCCACATTTCTGAAGCATGACGTAATGGGGGGGGGTGTTATCTCTTTTGTCGAAAATCAGCCGTTTTTGCTCGAACATTAAATGCCTCCAAATGGTATTTAATTCACTTCCCGGGGTGAAGAAACCCTTTTTGAGAACTCAGAGTGAGTAAATTGGCCATTTTCATGCACTTTTACCATTCCATAAATCTTGTGTTTAGGGCCCCTGGAAGCATGAAAATCACTTTAAACATGCTAATTTTAGCTCTAACACTGATGATCCACCTACAAATGTGAACTGACGTTCAAAAATAAAACATTTGAAAACGGACCATTTTCCACATTTCTGAAGCATGACGTAATGGGGGGGTGTTATCTCTTTTGTCGAAAATCAGCCGTTTTTGCTTGAACATTAAATGCCTCCAAATGGTATTTAATTCACTTCCCGAGCCCCTGGAAGCATAAAAATCACTTTAAACCTGCTAATTTTAGCTCTAAACACTGATGATCCACCTACAAATGTGAACTGACGTTCAAAAATAAAACATTTGAAAACGGACCATTTTCCACATTTCTGAAGCATGACGTAATGGGGGGGTGTTATCTCTTTTGTCGAAAATCAGCCGTTTTTGCTCGAACATTAAATGCCTCCAAATGGTATTTAATTCACTTCCCGGGGTGAAGAAACCCTTTTTGAGAACTCAGAGTGAGTAAATTGGCCATTTTCATGCACTTTTAACCATTCCATAAATCTTGTGTTTAGGGCCCCTGGAAGCATGAAAATCACGTTAAACGTGCTAATTTTAGCTCTAACACTGATGATCCACCTACAAATGTGAACTGACGTTCAAAAATAAAACATTTGAAAACGGACCATTTTCCACATTTCTGAAGCATGACGTAATGGGGGGGTGTTATCTCTTTTGTCGAAAATCAGCCGTTTTTGCTCGAACATTAAATGCCTCCAAATGGTATTTAATTAACTTCCCGGGGTGAAGAAACCCTTTTTGAGAACTCAGAGTGAGTAAATTGGCCGTTTTCATGCACTTTTAACCATTCCATAAATCTTGTGTTTAGGGCCCCTGGAAGCATGAAAATCACTTTAAACATGCTAATTTTAGCTCTAACACTGATGATCCACCTACAAATGTGAACTGACGTTCAAAAATAAAACATTTGAAAACGGACCATTTTCCACATTTCTGAAGCATGACGTAATGAGGGGGTGTTATCTCTTTTGTCGAAAATCAGCCGTGTTTGCTTGAACATTAAATGCCTCCAAATGGTATTTAATTCACTTCCCGAGCCCCTGGAAGCATGAAAATCACTTTAAACATGCTAATTTTAGCTCTAACACTGATGATCCACCTACAAATGTGAACTGACGTTCAAAAATAAAACATTTGAAAACGGACCATTTTCCACATTTCTGAAACATGACGTAATGGGGGGGTGTTATCTCTTTTGTCGAAAATCAGCCGTTTTTGCTTGAACATTAAATGCCTCCAAATGGTATTTAATTCACTTCCCGAGCCCTTGGAAGCATAAAAATCACTTTAAACATGCTAATTTTAGCTCTAACACTGATGATCCACCTACAAATGTGAACTGACGTTCAAAAATAAAACATTTGAAAACGGACCATTTTCCACATTTCTGAAGCATGACGTACTGGGGGGGTGTTATCTCTTTTGTCGAAAATCAGCCGTTTTTGCTTGAACATTAAATGCCTCCAAATGGTATTTAATTCACTTCCCGAGCCCCTGGAAGCATGAAAATCACTTTAAACATGCTAATTTTAGCTCTAACACTGATGATCCACCTACAAATGTGAACTGACGGTCAAAAATAAAACATTTGAAAACGGACCATTTTCCACATTTCTGAAGCATGACCTAATGGGGGGGGTGTTATCTCTTTTGTCGAAAATCAGCCGTTTTTGCTCGAACATTAAATGCCTCTAAATGGTATTTAATTCACTTCCCGAGCCCCTGGAAGCATGCAAATCACTTTAAACATGCTAATTTTAGCTCTAACACTGATGATCCACCTACAAATGTGAACTGACGTTCAAAAATAAAACATTTGAAAACGGACCATTTTCCACATTTCTGAAGCATGACGTAATGGGGGGGTGTTATCTCTTTTGTCGAAAATCAGCCGTTTTTGCTCGAACATTAAATGCCTCCAAATAGTATTTAATTCACTTCCCGGGGTGAAGAAACCCTTTTTGAGAACTCAGAGTGAGTAAATTGGCCATTTTCATGCACTTTTAGCCATTCCATAAATCTTGTGTTTAGGGCCCCTGGAAGCATGAAAATCACTTTAAACATGCTAATTTTAGCTCTAACACTGATGATCCACCTACAAATGTGAACTGACGTTAAAAATAGAACATTTGAAAACGGACCATTTTCCACATTTCTGAAGCATGACGTAATGGGGGGGTGTTATCTCTTTTGTCGAAAATCAGCCGTTTTTGCTTGAACATTAAATGCCTCCAAATGGTATTTAATTCACTTCCCGAGCCCCTGGAAGCATGAAAATCACTTTAAACATGCTAATTTTAGCTCTAACACTGATGATCCACCTACAAATGTGAACTGACGTTCAAAAATAAAACATTTGAAAACGGACCATTTTCCACATTTCTGAAGCATGACGTAATGTGGGGGTGTTATCTCTTTTGTCGAAAATCAGCCGTTTTTGCTTGAACATTAAATGCCTCCAAATGATATTTAATTCACTTCCCGAGCCCCTTGAAGCATGAAGATCACTTTAAACATGCTAATTTTAGCTCTAATACTGATGATCCACCTACAAATGTGAACTGAAGTTCAAAAATAAAACATTTGAAAACGGACCATTTTCCACATTTCTGAAGCATGACGTAATGGGGGGGGGTGTTATCTCTTTTGTCGAAAATCAGCCGTTTTTGCTCGAACATTAAATGCCTCCAAATGGTATTTAATTCACTTCCCGGGGTGAAGAAACCCTTTTTGAGAACTCAGAGTGAGTAAATTGGCCATTTTCATGCACTTTTACCATTCCATAAATCTTGTGTTTAGGGCCCCTGGAAGCATGAAAATCACTTTAAACATGCTAATTTTAGCTCTAACACTGATGATCCACCTACAAATGTGAACTGACGTTCAAAAATAAAACATTTGAAAACGGACCATTTTCCACATTTCTGAAGCATGACGTAATGGGGGGGTGTTATCTCTTTTGTCGAAAATCAGCCGTTTTTGCTTGAACATTAAATGCCTCCAAATGGTATTTAATTCACTTCCCGAGCCCCTGGAAGCATAAAAATCACTTTAAACCTGCTAATTTTAGCTCTAAACACTGATGATCCACCTACAAATGTGAACTGACGTTCAAAAATAAAACATTTGAAAACGGACCATTTTCCACATTTCTGAAGCATGACGTAATGGGGGGGTGTTATCTCTTTTGTCGAAAATCAGCCGTTTTTGCTCGAACATTAAATGCCTCCAAATGGTATTTAATTCACTTCCCGGGGTGAAGAAACCCTTTTTGAGAACTCAGAGTGAGTAAATTGGCCATTTTCATGCACTTTTAACCATTCCATAAATCTTGTGTTTAGGGCCCCTGGAAGCATGAAAATCACGTTAAACGTGCTAATTTTAGCTCTAACACTGATGATCCACCTACAAATGTGAACTGACGTTCAAAAATAAAACATTTGAAAACGGACCATTTTCCACATTTCTGAAGCATGACGTAATGGGGGGGTGTTATCTCTTTTGTAGAAAATCAGCCGTTTTTGCTCGAACATTAAATGCCTCCAAATGGTATTTAATTAACTTCCCGGGGTGAAGAAACCCTTTTTGAGAACTCAGAGTGAGTAAATTGGCCGTTTTCATGCACTTTTAACCATTCCATAAATCTTGTGTTTAGGGCCCCTGGAAGCATGAAAATCACTTTAAACATGCTAATTTTAGCTCTAACACTGATGATCCACCTACAAATGTGAACTGACGTTCAAAAATAAAACATTTGAAAACGGACCATTTTCCACATTTCTGAAGCATGACGTAATGAGGGGGTGTTATCTCTTTTGTCGAAAATCAGCCGTGTTTGCTTGAACATTAAATGCCTCCAAATGGTATTTAATTCACTTCCCGAGCCCCTGGAAGCATGAAAATCACTTTAAACATGCTAATTTTAGCTCTAACACTGATGATCCACCTACAAATGTGAACTGACGTTCAAAAATAAAACATTTGAAAACGGACCATTTTCCACATTTCTGAAACATGACGTAATGGGGGGGTGTTATCTCTTTTGTCGAAAATCAGCCGTTTTTGCTCGAACATTAAATGCCTCCAAATGGTATTTAATTCACTTCTCTGGGTGAAGAAACCCTTTTTGAGAACTCAGAGTGAGTAAATTGGCCATTTTCATGCACTTTTAACCATTCCATAAATCTTGTGTTTAGGGCCCCTGGAAGCATGAAAATCACGTTAAACGTGCTAATTTTAGCTCTAACACTCATGATCCACCTACAAATGTGAACTGACGTTCAAAAATAAAACATTTGAAAACGGACCATTTTCCACATTTCTGAAGCATGACGTAATGGGGGGGTGTTATCTCTTTTGTCCAAAATCAGCCGTTTTTGCTCGAACATTAAATGCCTCCAAATGGTATTTAATTAACTTCCCGGGGTGAAGAAACCCTTTTTGAGAACTCAGAGTGAGTAAATTGGCCGTTTTCATGCACTTTTAACCATTCCATAAATCTTGTGTTTGGGGCCCCTGGAAGCATGAAAATCACTTTAAACATGCTAATTTTAGCTCTAACACTGATGATCCACCTACAAATGTGAACTGACGTCCAAAAATAAAACATTTGAAAACGGACCATTTTCCACATTTCTGAAGCATGACGTAATGGGGGGGTGTTATCTCTTTTGTCGAAAATCAGCCGTTTTTTCTCGAACATTAAATGCCTCCAAATAGTATTTAATTCACTTCCCGGGGTGAAGAAACCCTTTTTGAGAATTCAGAGTGAGTAAATTGGCCATTTTCATGCACTTTTAGCCATTCCATAAATCTTGTGTTTAGGGCCCCTGGAAGCATGAAAATCACTTTAAACATGCTAATTTTAGCTCTAACACTGATGATCCACCTACAAATGTGAACTGACGTTAAAAATAGAACATTTGAAAACGGACCATTTTCCACATTTCTGAAGCATGACGTAATGGGGGGGTGTTATCTCTTTTGTCGAAAATCAGCCGTTTTTGCTTGAACATTAAATGCCTCCAAATGGTATTTAATTCACTTCCCGAGCCCCTGGAAGCATGAAAATCACTTTAAACATGCTAATTTTAGCTCTGACACTGATGATCCACCTACAAATGTGAACTGACGTTCAAAAATAAAACATTTGAAAACGGACCATTTTCCACATTTCTGAAGCATGACGTAATGTGGGGGTGTTATCTCTTTTGTCGAAAATCAGCCGTTTTTGCTTGAACATTAAATGCCTCCAAATGATATTTAATTCACTTCCCGAGCCCCTTGAAGCATGAAGATCACTTTAAACATGCTAATTTTAGCTCTAATACTGATGATCCACCTACAAATGTGAACTGACGTTCAAAAATAAAACATTTGAAAACGGACCATTTTCCACATTTCTGAAGCATGACGTAATGGGGGGGGGGTGTTATCTCTTTTGTCGAAAATCAGCCGTTTTTGCTCGAACATTAAATGCCTCCAAATGGTATTTAATTCACTTCCCGGGGTGAAGAAACCCTTTTTGAGAACTCAGAGTGAGTAAATTGGCCATTTTCATGCACTTTTAACCATTCCATAAATCTTGTGTTTAGGGCCCCTGGAAGCATGAAAATCACTTTAAACATGCTAATTTTAGCTCTAACACTGATGATCCACCTACAAATGTGAACTGACGTTCAAAAATAAAACATTTGAAAACTGACCATTTTCCACATTTCTGAAGCATGACGTAATGGAGGGGTGTTATCTCTTTTGTCGAAAATCAGACGTTTTTGCTCGAACATTAAATGCCTCCAAATAGTATTTAATTCACTTCCCGGGGTGAAGAAACCCTTTTTGAGAACTCAGAGTGAGTAAATTTGCCATTTTCATGCACTTTTAGCCATTCCATAAAACTTGTGTTTAGGGCCCCTGGAAGCATGAAAATCACTTTAGACATGCTAATTTCAGCTCTAACACTGATGATCCACCTACAAATGTGAACTGACGTTCAAAAATAAAACATTTGAAAACGTACCATTTTCCACATTTCTGAAGCATGACGTAATGGGGGGGTGTTATCTCTTTTGTCGAAAATCAGCCGTTTTTGCTTGAACATTAAATGCCTCCAAATGGTATTTAATTCACTTCCCGAGCCCCTGGAAGCATGAAAATCACTTTAAACATGCTAATTTTAGCTCTAACACTGATGATCCACCTACAAATGTGAACTGACGTTCAAAAATAAAACATTTGAAAACGGACCATTTTCCACATTTCTGAAGCATGACGTACTGGGGGGGTGTTATCTCTTTTGTCGAAAATCAGCCGTTTTTGCTTGAACATTAAATGCCTCCAAATGGTATTTAATTCACTTCCCGAGCCCCTGGAAGCATGAAAATCACTTTAAACATGCTAATTTTAGCTCTAACACTGATGATCCACCTACAAATGTGAACTGACGGTCAAAAATAAAACATTTGAAAACGGACCATTTTCCACATTTCTGAAGCATGACCTAATGGGGGGGGTGTTATCTCTTTTGTCGAAAATCAGCCGTTTTTGCTCGAACATTAAATGCCTCTAAATGGTATTTAATTCACTTCCCGAGCCCCTGGAAGCATGCAAATCACTTTAAACATGCTAATTTTAGCTCTAACACTGATGATCCACCTACAAATGTGAACTGACGTTCAAAAATAAAACATTTGAAAACGGACCATTTTCCACATTTCTGAAGCATGACGTAATGGGGGGGTGTTATCTCTTTTGTCGAAAATCAGCCGTTTTTGCTCGAACATTAAATGCCTCCAAATAGTATTTAATTCACTTCCCGGGGTGAAGAAACCCTTTTTGAGAACTCAGAGTGAGTAAATTGGCCATTTTCATGCACTTTTAGCCATTCCATAAATCTTGTGTTTAGGGCCCCTGGAAGCATGAAAATCACTTTAAACATGCTAATTTTAGCTCTAACACTGATGATACACCTACAAATGTGAACTGACGTTAAAAATAGAACATTTGAAAACGGACCATTTTCCACATTTCTGAAGCATGACGTAATGGGGGGGTGTTATCTCTTTTGTCGAAAATCAGCCGTTTTTGCTTGAACATTAAATGCCTCCAAATGGTATTTAATTCACTTCCCGAGCCCCTGGAAGCATGAAAATCACTTTAAACATGCTAATTTTAGCTCTAACACTGATGATCCACCTACAAATGTGAACTGACGTTCAAAAATAAAACATTTGAAAACGGACCATTTTCCACATTTCTGAAGCATGACGTAATGTGGGGGTGTTATCTCTTTTGTCGAAAATCAGCCGTTTTTGCTTGAACATTAAATGCCTCCAAATGATATTTAATTCACTTCCCGAGCCCCTTGAAGCATGAAGATCACTTTAAACATGCTAATTTTAGCTCTAATACTGATGATCCACCTACAAATGTGAACTGACGTTCAAAAATAAAACATTTGAAAATGGACCATTTTCCACATTTCTGAAGCATGACGTAATGGGGGGGGGTGTTATCTCTTTTGTCGAAAATCAGCCGTTTTTGCTCGAACATTAAATGCCTCCAAATGGTATTTAATTCACTTCCCGGGGTGAAGAAACCCTTTTTGAGAACTCAGAGTGAGTAAATTGGCCATTTTCATGCACTTTTACCATTCCATAAATCTTGTGTTTAGGGCCCCTGGAAGCATGAAAATCACTTTAAACATGCTAATTTTAGCTCTAACACTGATGATCCACCTAAAATGTGAACTGACGTTCAAAAATAAAACATTTGAAAACGGACCATTTTCCACATTTCTGAAGCATGACGTAATGGGGGGGTGTTATCTCTTTTGTCGAAAATCAGCCGTTTTTGCTTGAACATTAAATGCCTCCAAATGGTATTTAATTCACTTCCCGAGCCCCTGGAAGCATAAAAATCACTTTAAACCTGCTAATTTTAGCTCTAAACACTGATGATCCACCTACAAATGTGAACTGACGTTCAAAAATAAAACATTTGAAAACGGACCATTTTCCACATTTCTGAAGCATGACGTAATGGGGGGGTGTTATCTCTTTTGTCGAAAATCAGCCGTTTTTGCTCGAACATTAAATGCCTCCAAATGGTATTTAATTCACTTCCCGGGGTGAAGAAACCCTTTTTGAGAACTCAGAGTGAGTAAATTGGCCATTTTCATGCACTTTTAACCATTCCATAAATCTTGTGTTTAGGGCCCCTGGAAGCATGAAAATCACGTTAAACGTGCTAATTTTAGCTCTAACACTGATGATCCACCTACAAATGTGAACTGACGTTCAAAAATAAAACATTTGAAAACGGACCATTTTCCACATTTCTGAAGCATGACGTAATGGGGGGGTGTTATCTCTTTTGTAGAAAATCAGCCGTTTTTGCTCGAACATTAAATGCCTCCAAATGGTATTTAATTAACTTCCCGGGGTGAAGAAACCCTTTTTGAGAACTCAGAGTGAGTAAATTGGCCGTTTTCATGCACTTTTAACCATTCCATAAATCTTGTGTTTAGGGCCCCTGGAAGCATGAAAATCACTTTAAACATGCTAATTTTAGCTCTAACACTGATGATCCACCTACAAATGTGAACTGACGTTCAAAAATAAAACATTTGAAAACGGACCATTTTCCACATTTCTGAAACATGACGTAATGAGGGGGTGTTATCTCTTTTGTCGAAAATCAGCCGTGTTTGCTTGAACATTAAATGCCTCCAAATGGTATTTAATTCACTTCCCGAGCCCCTGGAAGCATGAAAATCACTTTAAACATGCTAATTTTAGCTCTAACACTGATGATCCACCTACAAATGTGAACTGACGTTCAAAAATAAAACATTTGAAAACGGACCATTTTCCACATTTCTGAAACATGACGTAATGGGGGGGTGTTATCTCTTTTGTCGAAAATCAGCCGTTTTTGCTCGAACATTAAATGCCTCCAAATGGTATTTAATTCACTTCTCTGGGTGAAGAAACCCTTTTTGAGAACTCAGAGTGAGTAAATTGGCCATTTTCATGCACTTTTAACCATTCCATAAATCTTGTGTTTAGGGCCCCTGGAAGCATGAAAATCACGTTAAACGTGCTAATTTTAGCTCTAACACTCATGATCCACCTACAAATGTGAACTGACGTTCAAAAATAAAACATTTGAAAACGGACCATTTTCCACATTTCTGAAGCATGACGTAATGGGGGGGTGTTATCTCTTTTGTCCAAAATCAGCCGTTTTTGCTCGAACATTAAATGCCTCCAAATGGTATTTAATTAACTTCCCGGGGTGAAGAAACCCTTTTTGAGAACTCAGAGTGAGTAAATTGGCCGTTTTCATGCACTTTTAACCATTCCATAAATCTTGTGTTTGGGGCCCCTGGAAGCATGAAAATCACTTTAAACATGCTAATTTTAGCTCTAACACTGATGATCCACCTACAAATGTGAACTGACGTTCAAAAATAAAACATTTGAAAACGGACCATTTTCCACATTTCTGAAGCATGACGTAATGGGGGGGTGTTATCTCTTTTGTCGAAAATCAGCCGTTTTTTCTCGAACATTAAATGCCTCCAAATAGTATTTAATTCACTTCCCGGGGTGAAGAAACCCTTTTTGAGAATTCAGAGTGAGTAAATTGGCCATTTTCATGCACTTTTAGCCATTCCATAAATCTTGTGTTTAGGGCCCCTGGAAGCATGAAAATCACTTTAAACATGCTAATTTTAGCTCTAACACTGATGATCCACCTACAAATGTGAACTGACGTTAAAAATAGAACATTTGAAAACGGACCATTTTCCACATTTCTGAAGCATGACGTAATGGGGGGGTGTTATCTCTTTTGTCGAAAATCAGCCGTTTTTGCTTGAACATTAAATGCCTCCAAATGGTATTTAATTCACTTCCCGAGCCCCTGGAAGCATGAAAATCACTTTAAACATGCTAATTTTAGCTCTGACACTGATGATCCACCTACAAATGTGAACTGACGTTCAAAAATAAAACATTTGAAAACGGACCATTTTCCACATTTCTGAAGCATGACGTAATGTGGGGGTGTTATCTCTTTTGTCGAAAATCAGCCGTTTTTGCTTGAACATTAAATGCCTCCAAATGATATTTAATTCACTTCCCGAGCCCCTTGAAGCATGAAGATCACTTTAAACATGCTAATTTTAGCTCTAATACTGATGATCCACCTACAAATGTGAACTGACGTTCAAAAATAAAACATTTGAAAACGGACCATTTTCCACATTTCTGAAGCATGACGTAATGGGGGGGGGTGTTATCTCTTTTGTCGAAAATCAGCCGTTTTTGCTCGAACATTAAATGCCTCCAAATGGTATTTAATTCACTTCCCGGGGTGAAGAAACCCTTTTTGAGAACTCAGAGTGAGTAAATTGGCCATTTTCATGCACTTTTAACCATTCCATAAATCTTGTGTTTAGGGCCCCTGGAAGCATGAAAATCACTTTAAACATGCTAATTTTAGCTCTAACACTGATGATCCACCTACAAATGTGAACTGACATTCAAAAATAAAACATTTGAAAACTGACCATTTTCCACATTTCTGAAGCATGACGTAATGGAGGGGTGTTATCTCTTTTGTCGAAAATCAGACGTTTTTGCTCGAACATTAAATGCCTCCAAATAGTATTTAATTCACTTCCAGGGGTGAAGAAACCCTTTTTGAGAACTCAGAGTGAGTAAATTTGCCATTTTCATGCACTTTTAGCCATTCCATAAAACTTGTGTTTAGGGCCCCTGGAAGCATGAAAATCACTTTAGACATGCTAATTTCAGCTCTAACACTGATGATCCACCTACAAATGTGAACTGACGTTCAAAAATAAAACATTTGAAAACGTACCATTTTCCACATTTCTGAAGCATGACGTAATGGGGGGGTGTTATCTCTTTTGTCGAAAATCAGCCGTTTTTGCTTGAACATTAAATGCCTCCAAATGGTATTTAATTAACTTCCCGGGGTGAAGAAACCCTTTTTGAGAACTCAGAGTGAGTAAATTGGCCGTTTTCATGCACTTTTAACCATTCCATAAATCTTGTGTTTAGGGCCCCTGGAAGCATGAAAATCACTTTAAACATGCTAATTTTAGCTCTAACACTGATGATCCACCTACAAATGTGAACTGACGTTCAAAAATAAAACATTTGAAAACGGACCATTTTCCACATTTCTGAAACATGACGTAATGAGGGGGTGTTATCTCTTTTGTCGAAAATCAGCCGTGTTTGCTTGAACATTAAATGCCTCCAAATGGTATTTAATTCACTTCCCGAGCCCCTGGAAGCATGAAAATCACTTTAAACATGCTAATTTTAGCTCTAACACTGATGATCCACCTACAAATGTGAACTGACGTTCAAAAATAAAACATTTGAAAACGGACCATTTTCCACATTTCTGAAACATGACGTAATGGGGGGGTGTTATCTCTTTTGTCGAAAATCAGCCGTTTTTGCTCGAACATTAAATGCCTCCAAATGGTATTTAATTCACTTCTCTGGGTGAAGAAACCCTTTTTGAGAACTCAGAGTGAGTAAATTGGCCATTTTCATGCACTTTTAACCATTCCATAAATCTTGTGTTTAGGGCCCCTGGAAGCATGAAAATCACGTTAAACGTGCTAATTTTAGCTCTAACACTCATGATCCACCTACAAATGTGAACTGACGTTCAAAAATAAAACATTTGAAAACGGACCATTTTCCACATTTCTGTAGCATGACGTAATGGGGGGGTGTTATCTCTTTTGTCCAAAATCAGCCGTTTTTGCTCGAACATTAAATGCCTCCAAATGGTATTTAATTAACTTCCCGGGGTGAAGAAACCCTTTTTGAGAACTCAGAGTGAGTAAATTGGCCGTTTTCATGCACTTTTAACCATTCCATAAATCTTGTGTTTGGGGCCCCTGGAAGCATGAAAATCACTTTAAACATGCTAATTTTAGCTCTAACACTGATGATCCACCTACAAATGTGAACTGACGTTCAAAAATAAAACATTTGAAAACGGACCATTTTCCACATTTCTGAAGCATGACGTAATGGGGGGGTGTTATCTCTTTTGTCGAAAATCAGCCGTTTTTTCTCGAACATTAAATGCCTCCAAATAGTATTTAATTCACTTCCCGGGGTGAAGAAACCCTTTTTGAGAATTCAGAGTGAGTAAATTGGCCATTTTCATGCACTTTTAGCCATTCCATAAATCTTGTGTTTAGGGCCCCTGGAAGCATGAAAATCACTTTAAACATGCTAATTTTAGCTCTAACACTGATGATCCACCTACAAATGTGAACTGACGTTAAAAATAGAACATTTGAAAACGGACCATTTTCCACATTTCTGAAGCATGACGTAATGGGGGGGTGTTATCTCTTTTGTCGAAAATCAGCCGTTTTTGCTTGAACATTAAATGCCTCCAAATGGTATTTAATTCACTTCCCGAGCCCCTGGAAGCATGAAAATCACTTTAAACATGCTAATTTTAGCTCTGACACTGATGATCCACCTACAAATGTGAACTGACGTTCAAAAATAAAACATTTGAAAACGGACCATTTTCCACATTTCTGAAGCATGACGTAATGTGGGGGTGTTATCTCTTTTGTCGAAAATCAGCCGTTTTTGCTTGAACATTAAATGCCTCCAAATGATATTTAATTCACTTCCCGAGCCCCTTGAAGCATGAAGATCACTTTAAACATGCTAATTTTAGCTCTAATACTGATGATCCACCTACAAATGTGAACTGACGTTCAAAAATAAAACATTTGAAAACGGACCATTTTCCACATTTCTGAAGCATGACGTAATGGGGGGGGGGTGTTATCTCTTTTGTCGAAAATCAGCCGTTTTTGCTCGAACATTAAATGCCTCCAAATGGTATTTAATTCACTTCCCGGGGTGAAGAAACCCTTTTTGAGAACTCAGAGTGAGTAAATTGGCCATTTTCATGCACTTTTAACCATTCCATAAATCTTGTGTTTAGGGCCCCTGGAAGCATGAAAATCACTTTAAACATGCTAATTTTAGCTCTAACACTGATGATCCACCTACAAATGTGAACTGACGTTCAAAAATAAAACATTTGAAAACTGACCATTTTCCACATTTCTGAAGCATGACGTAATGGAGGGGTGTTATCTCTTTTGTCGAAAATCAGACGTTTTTGCTCGAACATTAAATGCCTCCAAATAGTATTTAATTCACTTCCCGGGGTGAAGAAACCCTTTTTGAGAACTCAGAGTGAGTAAATTTGCCATTTTCATGCACTTTTAGCCATTCCATAAAACTTGTGTTTAGGGCCCCTGGAAGCATGAAAATCACTTTAGACATGCTAATTTCAGCTCTAACACTGATGATCCACCTACAAATGTGAACTGACGTTCAAAAATAAAACATTTGAAAACGTACCATTTTCCACATTTCTGAAGCATGACGTAATGGGGGGGTGTTATCTCTTTTGTCGAAAATCAGCCGTTTTTGCTTGAACATTAAATGCCTCCAAATGGTATTTAATTCACTTCCCGAGCCCCTGGAAGCATGAAAATCACTTTAAACATGCTAATTTTAGCTCTAACACTGATGATCCACCTACAAATGTGAACTGACGTTCAAAAATAAAACATTTGAAAACGGACCATTTTCCACATTTCTGAAGCATGACGTACTGGGGGGGTGTTATCTCTTTTGTCGAAAATCAGCCGTTTTTGCTTGAACATTAAATGCCTCCAAATGGTATTTAATTCACTTCCCGAGCCCCTGGAAGCATGAAAATCACTTTAAACATGCTAATTTTAGCTCTAACACTGATGATCCACCTACAAATGTGAACTGACGGTCAAAAATAAAACATTTGAAAACGGACCATTTTCCACATTTCTGAAGCATGACCTAATGGGGGGGGTGTTATCTCTTTTGTCGAAAATCAGCCGTTTTTGCTCGAACATTAAATGCCTCTAAATGGTATTTAATTCACTTCCCGAGCCCCTGGAAGCATGCAAATCACTTTAAACATGCTAATTTTAGCTCTAACACTGATGATCCACCTACAAATGTGAACTGACGTTCAAAAATAAAACATTTGAAAACGGACCATTTTCCACATTTCTGAAGCATGACGTAATGGGGGGGTGTTATCTCTTTTGTCGAAAATCAGCCGTTTTTGCTCGAACATTAAATGCCTCCAAATAGTATTTAATTCACTTCCCGGGGTGAAGAAACCCTTTTTGAGAACTCAGAGTGAGTAAATTGGCCATTTTCATGCACTTTTAGCCATTCCATAAATCTTGTGTTTAGGGCCCCTGGAAGCATGAAAATCACTTTAAACATGCTAATTTTAGCTCTAACACTGATGATCCACCTACAAATGTGAACTGACGTTAAAAATAGAACATTTGAAAACGGACCATTTTCCACATTTCTGAAGCATGACGTAATGGGGGGGTGTTATCTCTTTTGTCGAAAATCAGCCGTTTTTGCTTGAACATTAAATGCCTCCAAATGGTATTTAATTCACTTCCCGAGCCCCTGGAAGCATGAAAATCACTTTAAACATGCTAATTTTAGCTCTAACACTGATGATCCACCTACAAATGTGAACTGACGTTCAAAAATAAAACATTTGAAAACGGACCATTTTCCACATTTCTGAAGCATGACGTAATGTGGGGGTGTTATCTCTTTTGTCGAAAATCAGCCGTTTTTGCTTGAACATTAAATGCCTCCAAATGATATTTAATTCACTTCCCGAGCCCCTTGAAGCATGAAGATCACTTTAAACATGCTAATTTTAGCTCTAATACTGATGATCCACCTACAAATGTGAACTGACGTTCAAAAATAAAACATTTGAAAACGGACCATTTTCCACATTTCTGAAGCATGACGTAATGGGGGGGGGTGTTATCTCTTTTGTCGAAAATCAGCCGTTTTTGCTCGAACATTAAATGCCTCCAAATGGTATTTAATTCACTTCCCGGGGTGAAGAAACCCTTTTTGAGAACTCAGAGTGAGTAAATTGGCCATTTTCATGCACTTTTACCATTCCATAAATCTTGTGTTTAGGGCCCCTGGAAGCATGAAAATCACTTTAAACATGCTAATTTTAGCTCTAACACTGATGATCCACCTAAAATGTGAACTGACGTTCAAAAATAAAACATTTGAAAACGGACCATTTTCCACATTTCTGAAGCATGACGTAATGGGGGGGTGTTATCTCTTTTGTCGAAAATCAGCCGTTTTTGCTTGAACATTAAATGCCTCCAAATGGTATTTAATTCACTTCCCGAGCCCCTGGAAGCATAAAAATCACTTTAAACCTGCTAATTTTAGCTCTAAACACTGATGATCCACCTACAAATGTGAACTGACGTTCAAAAATAAAACATTTGAAAACGGACCATTTTCCACATTTCTGAAGCATGACGTAATGGGGGGGTGTTATCTCTTTTGTCGAAAATCAGCCGTTTTTGCTCGAACATTAAATGCCTCCAAATGGTATTTAATTCACTTCCCGGGGTGAAGAAACCCTTTTTGAGAACTCAGAGTGAGTAAATTGGCCATTTTCATGCACTTTTAACCATTCCATAAATCTTGTGTTTAGGGCCCCTGGAAGCATGAAAATCACGTTAAACGTGCTAATTTTAGCTCTAACACTGATGATCCACCTACAAATGTGAACTGACGTTCAAAAATAAAACATTTGAAAACGGACCATTTTCCACATTTCTGAAGCATGACGTAATGGGGGGGTGTTATCTCTTTTGTAGAAAATCAGCCGTTTTTGCTCGAACATTAAATGCCTCCAAATGGTATTTAATTAACTTCCCGGGGTGAAGAAACCCTTTTTGAGAACTCAGAGTGAGTAAATTGGCCGTTTTCATGCACTTTTAACCATTCCATAAATCTTGTGTTTAGGGCCCCTGGAAGCATGAAAATCACTTTAAACATGCTAATTTTAGCTCTAACACTGATGATCCACCTACAAATGTGAACTGACGTTCAAAAATAAAACATTTGAAAACGGACCATTTTCCACATTTCTGAAACATGACGTAATGAGGGGGTGTTATCTCTTTTGTCGAAAATCAGCCGTGTTTGCTTGAACATTAAATGCCTCCAAATGGTATTTAATTCACTTCCCGAGCCCCTGGAAGCATGAAAATCACTTTAAACATGCTAATTTTAGCTCTAACACTGATGATCCACCTACAAATGTGAACTGACGTTCAAAAATAAAACATTTGAAAACGGACCATTTTCCACATTTCTGAAGCATGACGTAATGGGGGGGTGTTATCTCTTTTGTCGAAAATCAGCCGTTTTTGCTCGAACATTAAATGCCTCCAAATGGTATTTAATTCACTTCCCGGGGTGAAGAAACCCTTTTTGAGAACTCAGAGTGAATAAATTGGCCATTTTCATGCACTTTTAACCATTCCATAAATCTTGTGTTTAGGGCCCCTGGAAGCATGAAAATCACGTTAAACGTGCTAATTTTAGCTCTAACACTGATGATCCACCTACAAATGTGAACTGACGTTCAAAAATAAAACATTTGAAAACGGACCATTTTCCACATTTCTGAAGCATGACGTAATGGGGGGGTGTTATCTCTTTTGTCGAAAATCTGCCGTTTTTGCTCGAACATTAAATGCCTCCAAATGGTATTTAATTAACTTCCTGGGGTGAAGAAACCCTTTTTGAGAACTCAGAGTGAGTAAATTGGCCGTTTTCATGCACTTTTAACCATTCCATAAATCTTGTGTTTGGGGCCCCTGGAAGCATGAAAATCACTTTAAACATGCTAATTTTAGCTCTAACACTGATGATCCACCTACAAATGTGAACTGACGTTCAAAAATAAAACATTTGAAAACGGACCATTTTCCACATTTCTGAAGCATGACGTAATGGGGGGGTGTTATCTCTTTTGTCGAAAATCAGCCGTTTTTTCTCGAACATTAAATGCCTCCAAATAGTATTTAATTCACTTCCCGGGGTGAAGAAACCCTTTTTGAGAATTCAGAGTGAGTAAATTGGCCATTTTCATGCACTTTTAGCCATTCCATAAATCTTGTGTTTAGGGCCCCTGGAAGCATGAAAATCACTTTAAACATGCTAATTTTAGCTCTAACACTGATGATCCACCTACAAATGTGAACTGACGTTAAAAATAGAACATTTGAAAACGGACCATTTTCCACATTTCTGAAGCATGACGTAATGGGGGGGTGTTATCTCTTTTGTCGAAAATCAGCCGTTTTTGCTTGAACATTAAATGCCTCCAAATGGTATTTAATTCACTTCCCGAGCCCCTGGAAGCATGAAAATCACTTTAAACATGCTAATTTTAGCTCTGACACTGATGATCCACCTACAAATGTGAACTGACGTTCAAAAATAAAACATTTGAAAACGGACCATTTTCCACATTTCTGAAGCATGACGTAATGTGGGGGTGTTATCTCTTTTGTCGAAAATCAGCCGTTTTTGCTTGAACATTAAATGCCTCCAAATGATATTTAATTCACTTCCCGAGCCCCTTGAAGCATGAAGATCACTTTAAACATGCTAATTTTAGCTCTAATACTGATGATCCACCTACAAATGTGAACTGACGTTCAAAAATAAAACATTTGAAAACGGACCATTTTCCACATTTCTGAAGCATGACGTAATGGGGGGGGGGTGTTATCTCTTTTGTCGAAAATCAGCCGTTTTTGCTCGAACATTAAATGCCTCCAAATGGTATTTAATTCACTTCCCGGGGTGAAGAAACCCTTTTTGAGAACTCAGAGTGAGTAAATTGGCCATTTTCATGCACTTTTAACCATTCCATAAATCTTGTGTTTAGGGCCCCTGGAAGCATGAAAATCACTTTAAACATGCTAATTTTAGCTCTAACACTGATGATCCACCTACAAATGTGAACTGACGTTCAAAAATAAAACATTTGAAAACTGACCATTTTCCACATTTCTGAAGCATGACGTAATGGAGGGGTGTTATCTCTTTTGTCGAAAATCAGACGTTTTTGCTCGAACATTAAATGCCTCCAAATAGTATTTAATTCACTTCCCGGGGTGAAGAAACCCTTTTTGAGAACTCAGAGTGAGTAAATTTGCCATTTTCATGCACTTTTAGCCATTCCATAAAACTTGTGTTTAGGGCCCCTGGAAGCATGAAAATCACTTTAGACATGCTAATTTCAGCTCTAACACTGATGATCCACCTACAAATGTGAACTGACGTTCAAAAATAAAACATTTGAAAACGTACCATTTTCCACATTTCTGAAACATGACGTAATGGGGGGGTGTTATCTCTTTTGTCGAAAATCAGCCGTTTTTGCTTGAACATTAAATGCCTCCAAATGGTATTTAATTCACTTCCCGAGCCCCTGGAAGCATAAAAATCACTTTAAACCTGCTAATTTTAGCTCTAAACACTGATGATCCACCTACAAATGTGAACTGACGTTCAAAAATAAAACATTTGAAAACGGACCATTTTCCACATTTCTGAAGCATGACGTAATGGGGGGGTGTTATCTCTTTTGTCGAAAATCAGCCGTTTTTGCTCGAACATTAAATGCCTCCATATGGTATTTAATTCACTTCCCGGGGTGAAGAAACCCTTTTTGAGAACTCAGAGTGAGTAAATTGGCCATTTTCATGCACTTTTAACCATTCCATAAATCTTGTGTTTAGGGCCCCTGGAAGCATGAAAATCACGTTAAACGTGCTAATTTTAGCTCTAACACTGATGATCCACCTACAAATGTGAACTGACGTTCAAAAATAAAACATTTGAAAACGGACCATTTTCCACATTTCTGAAGCATGACGTAATGGGGGGGTGTTATCTCTTTTGTAGAAAATCAGCCGTTTTTGCTCGAACATTAAATGCCTCCAAATGGTATTTAATTAACTTCCCGGGGTGAAGAAACCCTTTTTGAGAACTCAGAGTGAGTAAATTGGCCGTTTTCATGCACTTTTAACCATTCCATAAATCTTGTGTTTAGGGCCCCTGGAAGCATGAAAATCACTTTAAACATGCTAATTTTAGCTCTAACACTGATGATCCACCTACAAATGTGAACTGACGTTCAAAAATAAAACATTTGAAAACGGACCATTTTCCACATTTCTGAAACATGACGTAATGAGGGGGTGTTATCTCTTTTGTCGAAAATCAGCCGTGTTTGCTTGAACATTAAATGCCTCCAAATGGTATTTAATTCACTTCCCGAGCCCCTGGAAGCATGAAAATCACTTTAAACATGCTAATTTTAGCTCTAACACTGATGATCCACCTACAAATGTGAACTGACGTTCAAAAATAAAACATTTGAAAACGGACCATTTTCCACATTTCTGAAGCATGACGTAATGGGGGGGTGTTATCTCTTTTGTCGAAAATCAGCCGTTTTTGCTCGAACATTAAATGCCTCCAAATGGTATTTAATTCACTTCCCGGGGTGAAGAAACCCTTTTTGAGAACTCAGAGTGAATAAATTGGCCATTTTCATGCACTTTTAACCATTCCATAAATCTTGTGTTTAGGGCCCCTGGAAGCATGAAAATCACGTTAAACGTGCTAATTTTAGCTCTAACACTGATGATCCACCTACAAATGTGAACTGACGTTCAAAAATAAAACATTTGAAAACGGACCATTTTCCACATTTCTGAAGCATGACGTAATGGGGGGGTGTTATCTCTTTTGTCGAAAATCAGCCGTTTTTGCTCGAACATTAAATGCCTCCAAATGGTATTTAATTAACTTCCCGGGGTGAAGAAACCCTTTTTGAGAACTCAGAGTGAGTAAATTGGCCGTTTTCATGCACTTTTAACCATTCCATAAATCTTGTGTTTGGGGCCCCTGGAAGCATGAAAATCACTTTAAACATGCTAATTTTAGCTCTAACACTGATGATCCACCTACAAATGTGAACTGACGTTCAAAAATAAAACATTTGAAAACGGACCATTTTCCACATTTCTGAAGCATGACGTAATGGGGGGGTGTTATCTCTTTTGTCGAAAATCAGCCGTTTTTTCTCGAACATTAAATGCCTCCAAATAGTATTTAATTCACTTCCCGGGGTGAAGAAACCCTTTTTGAGAATTCAGAGTGAGTAAATTGGCCATTTTCATGCACTTTTAGCCATTCCATAAATCTTGTGTTTAGGGCCCCTGGAAGCATGAAAATCACTTTAAACATGCTAATTTTAGCTCTAACACTGATGATCCACCTACAAATGTGAACTGACGTTAAAAATAGAACATTTGAAAACGGACCATTTTCCACATTTCTGAAGCATGACGTAATGGGGGGGTGTTATCTCTTTTGTCGAAAATCAGCCGTTTTTGCTTGAACATTAAATGCCTCCAAATGGTATTTAATTCACTTCCCGAGCCCCTGGAAGCATGAAAATCACTTTAAACATGCTAATTTTAGCTCTGACACTGATGATCCACCTACAAATGTGAACTGACGTTCAAAAATAAAACATTTGAAAACGGACCATTTTCCACATTTCTGAAGCATGACGTAATGTGGGGGTGTTATCTCTTTTGTCGAAAATCAGCCGTTTTTGCTTGAACATTAAATGCCTCCAAATGATATTTAATTCACTTCCCGAGCCCCTTGAAGCATGAAGATCACTTTAAACATGCTAATTTTAGCTCTAATACTGATGATCCACCTACAAATGTGAACTGACGTTCAAAAATAAAACATTTGAAAACGGACCATTTTCCACATTTCTGAAGCATGACGTAATGGGGGGGGGGTGTTATCTCTTTTGTCGAAAATCAGCCGTTTTTGCTCGAACATTAAATGCCTCCAAATGGTATTTAATTCACTTCCCGGGGTGAAGAAACCCTTTTTGAGAACTCAGAGTGAGTAAATTGGCCATTTTCATGCACTTTTAACCATTCCATAAATCTTGTGTTTAGGGCCCCTGGAAGCATGAAAATCACTTTAAACATGCTAATTTTAGCTCTAACACTGATGATCCACCTACAAATGTGAACTGACGTTCAAAAATAAAACATTTGAAAACTGACCATTTTCCACATTTCTGAAGCATGACGTAATGGAGGGGTGTTATCTCTTTTGTCGAAAATCAGACGTTTTTGCTCGAACATTAAATGCCTCCAAATAGTATTTAATTCACTTCCCGGGGTGAAGAAACCCTTTTTGAGAACTCAGAGTGAGTAAATTTGCCATTTTCATGCACTTTTAGCCATTCCATAAAACTTGTGTTTAGGGCCCCTGGAAGCATGAAAATCACTTTAGACATGCTAATTTCAGCTCTAACACTGATGATCCACCTACAAATGTGAACTGACGTTCAAAAATAAAACATTTGAAAACGTACCATTTTCCACATTTCTGAAGCATGACGTAATGGGGGGGGTGTTATCTCTTTTGTCGAAAATCAGCCGTTTTTGCTTGAACATTAAATGCCTCCAAATGGTATTTAATTCACTTCCCGAGCCCCTGGAAGCATGAAAATCACTTTAAACATGCTAATTTTAGCTCTAACACTGATGATCCACCTACAAATGTGAACTGACGTTCAAAAATAAAACATTTGAAAACGGACCATTTTCCACATTTCTGAAGCATGACGTACTGGGGGGGTGTTATCTCTTTTGTCGAAAATCAGCCGTTTTTGCTTGAACATTAAATGCCTCCAAATGGTATTTAATTCACTTCCCGAGCCCCTGGAAGCATGAAAATCACTTTAAACATGCTAATTTTAGCTCTAACACTGATGATCCACCTACAAATGTGAACTGACGGTCAAAAATAAAACATTTGAAAACGGACCATTTTCCACATTTCTGAAGCATGACCTAATGGGGGGGGTGTTATCTCTTTTGTCGAAAATCAGCCGTTTTTGCTCGAACATTAAATGCCTCTAAATGGTATTTAATTCACTTCCCGAGCCCCTGGAAGCATGCAAATCACTTTAAACATGCTAATTTTAGCTCTAACACTGATGATCCACCTACAAATGTGAACTGACGTTCAAAAATAAAACATTTGAAAACGGACCATTTTCCACATTTCTGAAGCATGACGTAATGGGGGGGTGTTATCTCTTTTGTCGAAAATCAGCCGTTTTTGCTCGAACATTAAATGCCTCCAAATAGTATTTAATTCACTTCCCGGGGTGAAGAAACCCTTTTTGAGAACTCAGAGTGAGTAAATTGGCCATTTTCATGCACTTTTAGCCATTCCATAAATCTTGTGTTTAGGGCCCCTGGAAGCATGAAAATCACTTTAAACATGCTAATTTTAGCTCTAACACTGATGATCCACCTACAAATGTGAACTGACGTTAAAAATAGAACATTTGAAAACGGACCATTTTCCACATTTCTGAAGCATGACGTAATGGGGGGGTGTTATCTCTTTTGTCGAAAATCAGCCGTTTTTGCTTGAACATTAAATGCCTCCAAATGGTATTTAATTCACTTCCCGAGCCCCTGGAAGCATGAAAATCACTTTAAACATGCTAATTTTAGCTCTAACACTGATGATCCACCTACAAATGTGAACTGACGTTCAAAAATAAAACATTTGAAAACGGACCATTTTCCACATTTCTGAAGCATGACGTAATGTGGGGGTGTTATCTCTTTTGTCGAAAATCAGCCGTTTTTGCTTGAACATTAAATGCCTCCAAATGATATTTAATTCACTTCCCGAGCCCCTTGAAGCATGAAGATCACTTTAAACATGCTAATTTTAGCTCTAATACTGATGATCCACCTACAAATGTGAACTGACGTTCAAAAATAAAACATTTGAAAACGGACCATTTTCCACATTTCTGAAGCATGACGTAATGGGGGGGGGTGTTATCTCTTTTGTCGAAAATCAGCCGTTTTTGCTCGAACATTAAATGCCTCCAAATGGTATTTAATTCACTTCCCGGGGTGAAGAAACCCTTTTTGAGAACTCAGAGTGAGTAAATTGGCCATTTTCATGCACTTTTACCATTCCATAAATCTTGTGTTTAGGGCCCCTGGAAGCATGAAAATCACTTTAAACATGCTAATTTTAGCTCTAACACTGATGATCCACCTAAAATGTGAACTGACGTTCAAAAATAAAACATTTGAAAACGGACCATTTTCCACATTTCTGAAGCATGACGTAATGGGGGGGTGTTATCTCTTTTGTCGAAAATCAGCCTTTTTTGCTTGAACATTAAATGCCTCCAAATGGTATTTAATTCACTTCCCGAGCCCCTGGAAGCATAAAAATCACTTTAAACCTGCTAATTTTAGCTCTAAACACTGATGATCCACCTACAAATGTGAACTGACGTTCAAAAATAAAACATTTGAAAACGGACCATTTTCCACATTTCTGAAGCATGACGTAATGGGGGGGTGTTATCTCTTTTGTCGAAAATCAGCCGTTTTTGCTCGAACATTAAATGCCTCCAAATGGTATTTAATTCACTTCCCGGGGTGAAGAAACCCTTTTTGAGAACTCAGAGTGAGTAAATTGGCCATTTTCATGCACTTTTAACCATTCCATAAATCTTGTGTTTAGGGCCCCTGGAAGCATGAAAATCACGTTAAACGTGCTAATTTTAGCTCTAACACTGATGATCCACCTACAAATGTGAACTGACGTTCAAAAATAAAACATTTGAAAACGGACCATTTTCCACATTTCTGAAGCATGACGTAATGGGGGGGTGTTATCTCTTTTGTAGAAAATCAGCCGTTTTTGCTCGAACATTAAATGCCTCCAAATGGTATTTAATTAACTTCCCGGGGTGAAGAAACCCTTTTTGAGAACTCAGAGTGAGTAAATTGGCCGTTTTCATGCACTTTTAACCATTCCATAAATCTTGTGTTTAGGGCCCCTGGAAGCATGAAAATCACTTTAAACATGCTAATTTTAGCTCTAACACTGATGATCCACCTACAAATGTGAACTGACGTTCAAAAATAAAACATTTGAAAACGGACCATTTTCCACATTTCTGAAACATGACGTAATGAGGGGGTGTTATCTCTTTTGTCGAAAATCAGCCGTGTTTGCTTGAACATTAAATGCCTCCAAATGGTATTTAATTCACTTCCCGAGCCCCTGGAAGCATGAAAATCACTTTAAACATGCTAATTTTAGCTCTAACACTGATGATCCACCTACAAATGTGAACTGACGTTCAAAAATAAAACATTTGAAAACGGACCATTTTCCACATTTCTGAAGCATGACGTAATGGGGGGGTGTTATCTCTTTTGTCGAAAATCAGCCGTTTTTGCTCGAACATTAAATGCCTCCAAATGGTATTTAATTCACTTCCCGGGGTGAAGAAACCCTTTTTGAGAACTCAGAGTGAATAAATTGGCCATTTTCATGCACTTTTAACCATTCCATAAATCTTGTGTTTAGGGCCCCTGGAAGCATGAAAATCACGTTAAACGTGCTAATTTTAGCTCTAACACTGATGATCCACCTACAAATGTGAACTGACGTTCAAAAATAAAACATTTGAAAACGGACCATTTTCCACATTTCTGAAGCATGACGTAATGGGGGGGTGTTATCTCTTTTGTCGAAAATCAGCCGTTTTTGCTCGAACATTAAATGCCTCCAAATGGTATTTAATTAACTTCCCGGGGTGAAGAAACCCTTTTTGAGAACTCAGAGTGAGTAAATTGGCCGTTTTCATGCACTTTTAACCATTCCATAAATCTTGTGTTTGGGGCCCCTGGAAGCATGAAAATCACTTTAAACATGCTAATTTTAGCTCTAACACTGATGATCCACCTACAAATGTGAACTGACGTTCAAAAATAAAACATTTGAAAACGGACCATTTTCCACATTTCTGAAGCATGACGTAATGGGGGGGTGTTATCTCTTTTGTCGAAAATCAGCCGTTTTTTCTCGAACATTAAATGCCTCCAAATAGTATTTAATTCACTTCCCGGGGTGAAGAAACCCTTTTTGAGAATTCAGAGTGAGTAAATTGGCCATTTTCATGCACTTTTAGCCATTCCATAAATCTTGTGTTTAGGGCCCCTGGAAGCATGAAAATCACTTTAAACATGCTAATTTTAGCTCTAACACTGATGATCCACCTACAAATGTGAACTGACGTTAAAAATAGAACATTTGAAAACGGACCATTTTCCACATTTCTGAAGCATGACGTAATGGGGGGGTGTTATCTCTTTTGTCGAAAATCAGCCGTTTTTGCTTGAACATTAAATGCCTCCAAATGGTATTTAATTCACTTCCCGAGCCCCTGGAAGCATGAAAATCACTTTAAACATGCTAATTTTAGCTCTGACACTGATGATCCACCTACAAATGTGAACTGACGTTCAAAAATAAAACATTTGAAAACGGACCATTTTCCACATTTCTGAAGCATGACGTAATGTGGGGGTGTTATCTCTTTTGTCGAAAATCAGCCGTTTTTGCTTGAACATTAAATGCCTCCAAATGATATTTAATTCACTTCCCGAGCCCCTTGAAGCATGAAGATCACTTTAAACATGCTAATTTTAGCTCTAATACTGATGATCCACCTACAAATGTGAACTGACGTTCAAAAATAAAACATTTGAAAACGGACCATTTTCCACATTTCTGAAGCATGACGTAATGGGGGGGGGTGTTATCTCTTTTGTCGAAAATCAGCCGTTTTTGCTCGAACATTAAATGCCTCCAAATGGTATTTAATTCACTTCCCGGGGTGAAGAAACCCTTTTTGAGAACTCAGAGTGAGTAAATTGGCCATTTTCATGCACTTTTAACCATTCCATAAATCTTGTGTTTAGGGCCCCTGGAAGCATGAAAATCACTTTAAACATGCTAATTTTAGCTCTAACACTGATGATCCACCTACAAATGTGAACTGACATTCAAAAATAAAACATTTGAAAACTGACCATTTTCCACATTTCTGAAGCATGACGTAATGGAGGGGTGTTATCTCTTTTGTCGAAAATCAGACGTTTTTGCTCGAACATTAAATGCCTCCAAATAGTATTTAATTCACTTCCAGGGGTGAAGAAACCCTTTTTGAGAACTCAGAGTGAGTAAATTTGCCATTTTCATGCACTTTTAGCCATTCCATAAAACTTGTGTTTAGGGCCCCTGGAAGCATGAAAATCACTTTAGACATGCTAATTTCAGCTCTAACACTGATGATCCACCTACAAATGTGAACTGACGTTCAAAAATAAAACATTTGAAAACGTACCATTTTCCACATTTCTGAAGCATGACGTAATGGGGGGGTGTTATCTCTTTTGTCGAAAATCAGCCGTTTTTGCTTGAACATTAAATGCCTCCAAATGGTATTTAATTCACTTCCCGAGCCCCTGGAAGCATGAAAATCACTTTAAACATGCTAATTTTAGCTCTAACACTGATGATCCACCTACAAATGTGAACTGACGTTCAAAAATAAAACATTTGAAAACGGACCATTTTCCACATTTCTGAAGCATGACGTAATGGGGGGGTGTTATCTCTTTTGTCGAAAATCAGCCGTTTTTGCTTGACCATTAAATGCCTCCAAATGGTATTTAATTCACTTCCCGAGCCCCTGGAAGCATGCAAATCACTTTAAACATGCTAATTTTAGCTCTAACACTGATGATCCACCTACAAATGTGAACTGACGTTCAAAAATAAAACATTTGAAAACGGACCATTTTCCACATTTCTGAAGCATGACGTAATGGGGGGTGTTATCTCTTTTGTCGAAAATCAGCCGTTTTTGCTCGAACATTAAATGCCTCCAAATGGTATTTAATTCACTTCCCGGGGTGAAGAAACCCTTTTTGAGAACTCAGAGTGAGTAAATTGGCCATTTTCATGCACTTTTAACCATTCCATAAATCTTGTGTTTAGGGCCCCTGGAAGCATGAAAATCACGTTAAACGTGCTAATTTTAGCTCTAACACTCATGATCCACCTACAAATGTGAACTGACGTTCAAAAATAAAACATTTGAAAACGGACCATTTTCCACATTTCTGAAGCATGACGTAATGGGGGGGTGTTATCTCTTTTGTCCAAAATCAGCCGTTTTTGCTCGAACATTAAATGCCTCCAAATGGTATTTAATTAACTTCCCGGGGTGAAGAAACCCTTTTTGAGAACTCAGAGTGAGTAAATTGGCCGTTTTCATGCACTTTTAACCATTCCATAAATCTTGTGTTTGGGGCCCCTGGAAGCATGAAAATCACTTTAAACATGCTAATTTTAGCTCTAACACTGATGATCCACCTACAAATATGAACTGACGTTCAAAAATAAAACATTTGAAAACGGACCATTTTCCACATTTCTGAAGCATGACGTAATGGGGGGGTGTTATCTCTTTTGTCGAAAATCAGCCGTTTTTTCTCGAACATTAAATGCCTCCAAATAGTATTTAATTCACTTCCCGGGGTGAAGAAACCCTTTTTGAGAATTCAGAGTGAGTAAATTGGCCATTTTCATGCACTTTTAGCCATTCCATAAATCTTGTGTTTAGGGCCCCTGGAAGCATGAAAATCACTTTAAACATGCTAATTTTAGCTCTAACACTGATGATCCACCTACAAATGTGAACTGACGTTAAAAATAGAACATTTGAAAACGGACCATTTTCCACATTTCTGAAGCATGACGTAATGGGGGGGTGTTATCTCTTTTGTCGAAAATCAGCCGTTTTTGCTTGAACATTAAATGCCTCCAAATGGTATTTAATTCACTTCCCGAGCCCCTGGAAGCATGAAAATCACTTTAAACATGCTAATTTTAGCTCTGACACTGATGATCCACCTACAAATGTGAACTGACGTTCAAAAATAAAACATTTGAAAACGGACCATTTTCCACATTTCTGAAGCATGACGTAATGTGGGGGTGTTATCTCTTTTGTCGAAAATCAGCCGTTTTTGCTTGAACATTAAATGCCTCCAAATGATATTTAATTCACTTCCCGAGCCCCTTGAAGCATGAAGATCACTTTAAACATGCTAATTTTAGCTCTAATACTGATGATCCACCTACAAATGTGAACTGACGTTCAAAAATAAAACATTTGAAAACGGACCATTTTCCACATTTCTGAAGCATGACGTAATGGGGGGGGGTGTTATCTCTTTTGTCGAAAATCAGCCGTTTTTGCTCGAACATTAAATGCCTCCAAATGGTATTTAATTCACTTCCCGGGGTGAAGAAACCCTTTTTGAGAACTCAGAGTGAGTAAATTGGCCATTTTCATGCACTTTTAACCATTCCATAAATCTTGTGTTTAGGGCCCCTGGAAGCATGAAAATCACTTTAAACATGCTAATTTTAGCTCTAACACTGATGATCCACCTACAAATGTGAACTGACATTCAAAAATAAAACATTTGAAAACTGACCATTTTCCACATTTCTGAAGCATGACGTAATGGAGGGGTGTTATCTCTTTTGTCGAAAATCAGACGTTTTTGCTCGAACATTAAATGCCTCCAAATAGTATTTAATTCACTTCCAGGGGTGAAGAAACCCTTTTTGAGAACTCAGAGTGAGTAAATTTGCCATTTTCATGCACTTTTAGCCATTCCATAAAACTTGTGTTTAGGGCCCCTGGAAGCATGAAAATCACTTTAGACATGCTAATTTCAGCTCTAACACTGATGATCCACCTACAAATGTGAACTGACGTTCAAAAATAAAACATTTGAAAACGTACCATTTTCCACATTTCTGAAGCATGACGTAATGGGGGGGTGTTATCTCTTTTGTCGAAAATCAGCCGTTTTTGCTTGAACATTAAATGCCTCCAAATGGTATTTAATTCACTTCCCGAGCCCCTGGAAGCATAAAAATCACTTTAAACATGGTAATTTTAGCTCTAACACTGATGATCCACCTACAAATGTGAACTGACGTTCAAAAATAAAACATTTGAAAACGGACCATTTTCCACATTTCTGAAGCATGACGTAATGGGGGGGTGTTATCTCTTTTGTCGAAAATCAGCTGTTTTTCTCGAACATTAAATGCCTCCAAATAGTATTTAATTCACTTCCCGGGGTGAAGAAACCCTTTTTGAGAACTCAGAGTGAGTAAATTGGCCATTTTCATGCACTTTTAGCCATTCCATAAATCTTGTGTTTAGGGCCCCTGGAAGCATGAAAATCACTTTAAACATGCTAATTTTAGCTCTAACACTGATGATCCACCTACAAATGTGAACTGACGTTCAAAAATAAAACATTTGAAAACGTACCATTTTCCACATTTCTGAAGCATGACGTAATGGGGGGGTGTTATCTCTTTTGTCGAAAATCAGCCGTTTTTGCTTGAACATTAAATGCCTCCAAATGGTATTTAATTCACTTCCCGAGCCCCTGGAAGCATGAAAATCACTTTAAACATGCTAATTTTAGCTCTAACACTGATGATCCACCTACAAATGTGAACTGACGTTCAAAAATAAAACATTTGAAAACGGACCATTTTCCACATTTCTGAAGCATGACGTAATGGGGAGGTGTTATCTCTTTTGTCGAAAATCAGCCGTTTTTGCTTGAACATTAAATGCCTCCAAATCGTATTTAATTCACTTCCCGGGGTGAAGAAACCCTTTTTGAGAACTCAGAGTGAGTAAATTGGCCATTTTCATGCACTTTTAGCCATTCCATAAATCTTGTGTTTAGGGCCCCTGGAAGCATGAAAATCACTTTAAACATGCTAATTTTAGCTCTAACACTGATGATCCACCTACAAATGTGAACTGACGTTCAAAAATAAAACATTTGAAAACTGACCATTTTCCACATTTCTGAAGCATGACGTAATGGAGGGGTGTTATCTCTTTTGTCGAAAATCAGCCGTTTTTGCTCGAACATTTAATGCCTCCAATATGGCTGAGATACCCGCCACCCCCTCTCAACACAATCCCCAAAAGGAGGGAAACCGGAAACAGTTCTTAAAGTTTTTGGATGTGGGAGGGAGTGACCCTCCCGGCCGTATTTATTAAAACAAAAAATTAAAACATTAAATGTTTCATGTTATGTACAATTTCATTATCACATTGCGATGTTTGGCTAACCTTAACATATTCTCTAATACAGAGGTTCTCCTAGCCGAACTAGCATCCTACAAAAAACATTCTCTGGAAACACTGAAATTGTACATCCTAACGTTTAAGGGCCAACAGCAAGGTCATAACCGGTGTCAAGATCCCTAACCAGACTTACCCCTCCCACTTGGGTGGGGCGACAGCACAGAGGCTTACCTCAAGTGCAACTACTAACAATTTCCCTTGACTTGACGGGGGCACTTAAGACTCGACGCCACTTAAAGGTCGTTCGAAGACTTGTGTGTGGTATCTAGAAGGTATCGTGGACCTCCCCCCACCCCACACAACTTACCGCATCTGCCGTCGCAGATGACACTGGCCCCGGGAAATTCCCCCAGGAGGGGGCTGTAACCCCTCCTACAAAGGAAGGGGCCTTGACCGCCTTTCCTTTACTTCCGGCGACCCGCCCTTAGACGGGACCGCCTCCCCATAGAGGGGCCAATGGCCACCTCTCCCGAGCGCTCCCATCCGTGTTGGGTGACGCCCACTCATAGGGATCTACCAATTAGTGCTCACCGATCATGACCTTACCGCCTACCAAAAAATAAATACGACAATTCTTACTCAAGCCTAAGAAAACATTGGTCGCTGCGACCGAAAGAATATGTTTAAAATGCAACACTACATCAAATCATTTTAATCGTAACAACTTACACGATATTCACCATACTTTATTATGATCAACAACAAACTGATACTTTCACAGCCTGCAAACGAAACGGAAAACATACTTATAAAAATTCACTTTATTGCACAACGACTTGCTGTCCTCAGGGGCTGGTGGGTGGGTCAAAATTGGCTCTTCGTTCTGTCCCGAGCTCACGGGTAGCGAGGGGGTGCAGCTTCGGAGCACAAGAACAAGAGGACGTCTTCTGGTCTTGCGTCTCTTTTTATCCGTCTTCAGGGCGGGCGAGAACCCGCCCCTGCCTGCCCCTAGGGCGGGGCTGGCTACGTCGGTGTCTAGGCCAGCCCACTCTAGGGCGGGAAAAGGCGCGCCCCGGCCACGCCGCTTCGGGCATACCAGCCGAGACGCGCCTCCCGCCCAAAAATGGCTTCCCGGGGGGATCGAGGCACTCTGCCATACGTTCGGGGGGACCGAGTGGTCGCCCCTTTCCATATGGCTGAGATACCCGCCACCCCCTCTCAACACAATCCCCAAAAGGAGGGAAACCGGAAACAGTTCTTAAAGTTTTTGGATGTGGGAGGGAGTGACCCTCCCGGCCGTATTTATTAAAACAAAAAATTAAAACATTAAACGTTTCATGTTATGTACAATTTCATTATCACATTGCGATGTTTGGCTAACCTTAACATATTCTCTAATACAGAGGTTCTCCTAGCCGAACTAGCATCCTACAAAAAACATTCTCTGGAAACACTGAAATTGTACATCCTAACGTTTAAGGGCCAACAGCAAGGTCATAACCGGTGTCAAGATCCCTAACCAGACTTACCCCTCCCACTTGGGTGGGGCGACAGCACAGAGGCTTACCTCAAGTGCAACTACTAACAATTTCCCTTGACTTGACGGGGGCACTTAAGACTCGACGCCACTTAAAGGTCGTTCGAAGACTTGTGTGTGGTATCTAGAAGGTATCGTGGACCTCCCCCCACCCCACACAACTTACCGCATCTGCCGTCGCAGATGACACTGGCCCCGGGAAATTCCCCCAGGAGGGGGCTGTAACCCCTCCTACAAAGGAAGGGGCCTTGACCGCCTTTCCTTTACTTCCGGCGACCCGCCCTTAGACGGGACCGCCTCCCCATAGAGGGGCCAATGGCCACCTCTCCCGAGCGCTCCCATCCGTGTTGGGTGACGCCCACTCATAGGGATCTACCAATTAGTGCTCACCGATCATGACCTTACCGCCACAGGTCCGGATAGTTGACCGGCTATCCGGACCCCCCACAAAACTCCTACCTAAAGGTCATGTTTTAACGATTTTAACCAAGCGAAGAAGTCACCTATGAGTAACTCATTCCCCACCCTCGACAAATGCACACCATCCCCCAGATACATACTGTCATCCTTAATACAACTATGCGAGATCGAATGCAATGTCTTGGAACGGAACAACCTACTCAGTTTATTATTCAATTTTCTAACAGAATGATTCAAAGCAGGGATCGAGATAGCCCCCCGCCACACTTTTCGTGGGATCATATGAGACCACGCAATTATGCACCCCGGAACTCTCCTCGCTAACCAACTTACTGTGGAAAGCATATCCTCCAGGAGAAGTCGTCTACCGGTGGTGACCAAATCATTGCCCCCCAAATGCACTATGACTATGGACGGCGGTGACCTCATCCGCTCTAACAAACCCTCAAAAAATTCCTGAAACTGGTCAATACAGAGACCGCCCCTTCCGTAGAAGGACACTCTGTACCCGTATTCCCCAGGTACGTGAATCATGTCACCTGCTTTGAATACGTCTGCGGCCCGTCTCACGTATGAGTGGCCCACGACCCACACCTCCTTCCTCACAGCCGGTGACGTGCGACCGCTGGCCGGGTGATGGGTCGACTGCACAGTCCGCCCTGCCGCGTAGGCTTGCGCAACTGAAAACAAACAAAAGACAAGAAGCGTGAGTACATGATTACAGCTTCACAACATGTGCAATCGCACATACCTCTTATAACAATTGGAGGACCAGCGCCCCACACGTTTCACTTGTTCCACATTAAGACCCCTGGCTGTAGCTTCAGTGGCAGCCCCTATTCGAAATGAATGGGTCCCAAATTCGCCCGGGTCCAAGCCCGCTGCGGCAATGGCCATTGCAAGCACCCGCTGAAACTGAAACCTCGTCAGCGGGGTGGCGTCTGCATGCCTCAACAATGTCCCCCCCCATGATGCCACCCTTCGTGCTAGGTAATCTTCTAAGCACTGTACCGGACACATGGATGACTCGGGGTTCCTGCGAATGATCGTGTAGTCCCCTCTCCCATCTTGGTCAGTCTTGGACCTGAGAAAGGAGACAATCATCGCATCACCCCTGAACTGAACATGTTCCCTGCACAAGCCCCCCGTCACATCCTGTTTGTTCCTTGCAACTAGCTCACTAACTCTCATAGCCCCGTGAAATGCCAGCGTAAATGCAGTCCGGAACAAACAGGTCTCGAAAGGGGACGAGCATGTGTTAGGGAGTGTGGCCAGTAACTGGGACAACCTGTCTAAACCTATCGGTCGTCTTACGTCTACTCTGCGACCCTCTAGGCGTTGCCACCCACGCAGCGCTTTCTGTACTGTAAAAGACGCTGTTGGGTCCAGGATGCCATGGGCCCTGGCAACAAAAGAAATGGCGGCACGATGCCTTTGGGCCGTAGCCACCGATTTCCCAGCCCTACGTAAGGACATCAGAAAAAGTACAACCCACTCTTCCTGACCCCAAAGTCCCCCTCTCTCTGCCCCCAAAAAGGCTAAATAGGCCTGGAACGCCCCTTCATATGCCTTCCTTGTCCTGGGTGCTAGACTCTCTCCCACGAGGTGACGAAGTTCGGGGCACCGAGAGACCAGAGAGCTTCGGGGAAGGGTGCCGGCTCCGGGTCCGCTGAAGGAAGGAAACCCGAGAAAGCCTGCATGTGAAAACGAGACAGTGCATCAGCAGCCTGATTCATCACCCCTGGGACATGTTTTGCTCTGAATACCACGTTCAGTTGCATACACAGTAAGACAATTTCTTTGAGCAGCCTCAAAATCAATTTACAATGGGCTGCCTGACTATTGATGCATTCTACCACGGTCATATTGTCGGACCAGAACACGACAGAATGATCTCTGAACCCTTCTGGCCAGGTTCTCAGGGCCACCAGAATGGGAAATAGTTCAAGGAAAGCAATATTACTCGTTAGCCCCTTCTCGTGCCACCATAGGGGCCACCTTTGAGCAGACCACTTTGTGCCGAAGATGGCGCCAAAGCCTATGCTTCCTGCTGAATCTGTCCATAGCCCAAGCTCTTCTGAGGACACGGCTGGCTTGTTCCAGACGACTCGGCCATTGAAGTCCGCCAAAAATGCTAACCAAATCCGCATGTCCTGGCGGACCTCAGCCGATAACCTCGTGCGATGATGACCCTCCTTTAGGCCAACCATCGCTTGGGCAATTGAGCGGGAAAAAGGGCGAGCCATTGGGATCACCCTCAAGGCAAAGTTCAACTTTCCCACTAATTGTTGCAACTGATGCAGTGTAACCTTAGATGCATTCAAACATACTTGGAGGGCTGCCCTGAATTTTAACACTTTGCTAGCTGGTAAACGGAAACACCCCTCCCTTGAGTCCAACTCGATCCCCAAAAACTCGAGGCAAGTCGTGGGACCCATAGTTTTACCCGGTGCCAATGGCACGCCAAAATGACCCATCAACACACAGAATTCAGCTAAGGCCTGAGCACATTCTGGATTTCCGGCGGGACCAAGGAACAAAAAATCGTCAAGGTAGTGCATTACATTTCGGAAACCCGTTTTCTTCGTGAACACCCATTGCAGGAAAGTACTGAATTGCTCAAAATAAGCACATGATATAGAGCATCCCATTGGCATACACCTATCCATGTAAAATGACCCCTGGAACCCGAATCCCAAAAGACGCTGATCGTCTGGGTGTACCGGGAGCAACCGGAACGCTGACTCGATATCTGATTTCGCCATCAACGTCCCGGGCCCCAGGCGATTCAAGATGGCTACTGCCTCATCAAACGATGCGTATCGCACCGAACAAACTTCTGGATCAATTGCGTCGTTCACCGAAAGGCCGTGCGGAGCAGACAAATTATGGATCAAACGAAACTCACCTGGGTCCTTCTTGGGGACCACCCCTAACGGAGAACAAACAAAATCCGGTACCGGGAGTACACTAAACGGGCCAGCGACCCGTCCCCGGCTAACCTCTTTCTGAATTTTTTCTTGCACCACAGATGTATGTTGTAAAACAGAAAGTTGATTTTTGCAAATCCCTACCCCCTGAAAGTCCCCTACCGGGATGCGGAAACCATGTGAAAAACCGTTCCGCAGCACCCCAGCAGAAGTACGATCCGGGTATTCACTGAGCCAGGGAATCATTGCCAAGGTATCAATCGGGGTTGGTAAAGGCGCCCCTCGGACTAGTTTAGACCTGTTTGGCGCCTCCCTTATCCCCATTCTCACCCGTTCTGGCTCTACACGATGACTCAGGATGGGACGACCCACACGTACTACACTCATGTTTGAATTTACACGATCCCGGAGGTCTGGTACATTTCCCTTTGTTGAAATTAAAGCAGAAACCCTTCCTCCCTGTATTGCCTGCGGGCCTCGACTGATCGTCGGTGCTCGTACTTGGTCGAAAGGGCGTCCCCACATTTTGGCGGGAGTAATCTACAACATTGCTCCCAACCAATGGCATCTTTAACATTCCTGATTCTTTCATTTTATCCCATGTTACAGAATCGTAACAATCCCAAGTCAAACCCTTGTTATGTTCCTTTTCTTTCCTGAACAGATTGTCATAACAAAACCAATGGTTACCTTGATACGCTGTCGAGTAACCCATAATTCGTGATTGATAAATGGGAAATTCAGAAAGCAACTCGGGCCTACGTTCCCCCAAAATCGATGTAAAAATACCCCACGCATTGCCCCAGTTGCCAATATTCTCATTTACCTTAAAGGCGGCCATTTTTGCGCGCCAAACACTCGGATGCATTAGGTCCTTCTGACTTTTAACATGCTCCACCTCATAATGATCAACAAGCAAGGAGAAAATATTCACGTACTCCCCAGCCCAGATCTTTTCTTTTATAGCTAAAGGCACATGTTGTCCCAATCTCTCTCTACGAGAGGGTGCTGACTCGTCCCTTGCAATCGGCAATGGCCGCTTACCTGCACCGGACGCAGCTTCGGCCGCTTGCGGCTTGTCTATTCCCGCCAACGGCGCAGTCACTTTAGCTGCATCTCTCTTCTCACGAAGCCCTTTTATCAGCGCCTGTGCCTCGGCAGCCGTGGCGCCATCACTACTCTCCCCCAACCAAGCTGCTAGCTGTGCTGCCAGCTCGGGGGGCATGTCTTCTTTGGATGTCGGGGTGACGACAACGGGGATTGGATTTCCCTCCATTGGTACTGGGGTCGGCGCCTCGAGCGGTACAGAGGGGACCGGGACGTCTCCACCGGCTGGAACCCTTCTCGGCCTCTTAGGTCTCTCTCCAGCCGGCGCAGGGCCCGAACCCTCCTCCCCGTCCCGTTTCGCCAACCGTTTCTTTATGTCGGACATCTCTTTGCAAAGGGCCCGCACCATCTGGTCGGTCGTCATTCTCTTTGCGACTTTCTTTGGCATTTCTCCGACGAAGTATCTGGAAGACAAAGAAAAAGATCAAAAACGCTCAAAATTGGCTCTTCGTTCTGTCCCGAGCTCACGGGTAGCGAGGGGGTGCAGCTTCGGAGCACAAGAACAAGAGGACGTCTTCTGGTCTTGCGTCTCTTTTTATCCGTCTTCAGGGCGGGCGAGAACCCGCCCCTGCCTGCCCCTAGGGCGGGGCTGGCTACGTCGGTGTCTAGGCCAGCCCACTCTAGGGCGGGAAAAGGCGCGCCCCGGCCACGCCGCTTCGGGCATACCAGCCGAGACGCGCCTCCCGCCCAAAAATGGCTTCCCGGGGGGATCGAGGCACTCTGCCATACGTTCGGGGGGACCGAGTGGTCGCCCCTTTCCAATAGTATTTAATTCACTTCCCGGGGTGAAGAAACCCTTTTTGAGAACTCAGAGTGAGTAAATTGGCCATTTTCATGCACTTTTAGCCATTCCATAAAAGTTGTGTTTAGGGCCCCTGGAAGCATGAAAATCACTTTAGACATGCTAATTTCAGCTCTAACACTGATGATCCACCTACAAATGTGAACTGACGTTCAAAAATAAAACATTTGAAAATGTACCATTTTCCACATTTCTGAAGCATGACGTAATGGGGGGGTGTTATCTCTTTTGTCGAAAATCAGCCGTTTTTGCTTGAACATTAAATGCCTCCAAATGGTATTTAATTCACTTCCCGAGCCCCTGGAAGCATGAAAATCACTTTAAACATGCTAATTTTAGCTCTAACACTGATGATCCACCTACAAATGTGAACTGACGTTCAAAAATAAAACATTTGAAAACGGACCATTTTCCACATTTCTGAAGCATGACGTAATGGGGGGGTGTTATCTCTTTTGTCGAAAATCAGCCGTTTTTGCTTGACCATTAAATGCCTCCAAATGGTATTTAATTCACTTCCCGAGCCCCTGGAAGCATGCAAATCACTTTAAACATGCTAATTTTAGCTCTAACACTGATGATCCACCTACAAATGTGAACTGACGTTCAAAAATAAAACATTTGAAAACGGACCATTTTCCACATTTCTGAAGCATGACGTAATGGGGGGGTGTTATCTCTTTTGTCGAAAATCAGCCGTTTTTGCTCGAACATTAAATGCCTCCAAATGGTATTTAATTCACTTCCCGGGGTGAAGAAACCCTTTTTGAGAACTCAGAGTGAGTAAATTGGCCATTTTCATGCACTTTTAACCATTCCATAAATCTTGTGTTTAGAGCCCCTGGAAGCATGAAAATCACTTTAAACATGCTAATTTTAGCTCTAACACTGATGATCCACCTACAAATGTGAACTGACGTTCAAAAATAAAACATTTGAAAACGGACCATTTTCCACATTTCTGAAGCATGACGTAATGGGGGGGTGTTATCTCTTTTGTCGAAAATCAGCCATTTTTGCTCGAACATTAAATGCCTCCAAATGGTATTTAATTCACTTCCCGGGGTGGAGAAACCCTTTTTGAGAACTCAGAGTGAGTAAATTGGCCATTTTCATGCACTTTTAACCATTCCATAAATCTTGTGTTTAGGGCCCCTGGAAGCATGAAAATCACTTTAAACATGCTAATTTTAGCTCTAACACTGATGATCCACCTACAAATGTGAACTGACGTTCAAAAATAAAACATTTGAAAACGGACCATTTTCCACATTTCTGAAGCATGACGTAATGGGGGGTGTTATCTCTTTTGTCGAAAATCAGCCGTTTTTGCTTGAACATTAAATGCCTCCAAATGGTATTTAATTCACTTCCCGAGCCCCTGGAAGCATAAAAATCACTTTAAACATGGTAATTTTAGCTCTAACACTGATGATCCACCTACAAATGTGAACTGACGTTCAAAAATAAAACATTTGAAAACGGACCATTTTCCACATTTCTGAAGCATGACGTAATGGGGGGGTGTTATCTCTTTTGTCGAAAATCAGCTGTTTTTCTCGAACATTAAATGCCTCCAAATAGTATTTAATTCACTTCCCGGGGTGAAGAAACCCTTTTTGAGAACTCAGAGTGAGTAAATTGGCCATTTTCATGCACTTTTAGCCATTCCATAAATCTTGTGTTTAGGGCCCCTGGAAGCATGAAAATCACTTTAAACATGCTAATTTTAGCTCTAACACTGATGATCCACCTACAAATGTGAACTGACGTTCAAAAATAGAACATTTGAAAACGGACCATTTTCCACATTTCTGAAGCATGACGTAATGGGGGGGTGTTATCTCTTTTGTCGAAAATCAGCCGTTTTTGCTTGAACATTAAATGCCTCCAAATGGTATTTAATTCACTTCCCGAGCCCCTGGAAGCATGCAAATCACTTTAAACATGCTAATTTTAGCTCTAACACTGATGATCCACCTACAAATGTGAACTGACGTTCAAAAATAAAACATTTGAAAACGGACCATTTTCCACATTTCTGAAGCATGACGTAATGGGGGGGTGTTATCTCTTTTGTCGAAAATCAGCCGTTTTTGCTTGACCATTAAATGCCTCCAAATGGTATTTAATTCACTTCCCGAGCCCCTGGAAGCATGCAAATCACTTTAAACATGCTAATTTTAGCTCTAACACTGATGATCCACCTACAAATGTGAACTGACGTTCAAAAATAAAACATTTGAAAACGGACCATTTTCCACATTTCTGAAGCATGACGTAATGGGGGGGTGTTATCTCTTTTGTCGAAAATCAGCCGTTTTTGCTCGAACATTAAATGCCTCCAAATGGTATTTAATTCACTTCCCGGGGTGAAGAAACCCTTTTTGAGAACTCAGAGTGAGTAAATTGGCCATTTTCATGCACTTTTAACCATTCCATAAATCTTGTGTTTAGGGCCCCTGGAAGCATGAAAATCACGTTAAACGTGCTAATTTTAGCTCTAAAACTCATGATCCACCTACAAATGTGAACTGACGTTCAAAAATAAAACATTTGAAAACGGACCATTTTCCACATTTCTGAAGCATGACGTAATGGGGGGGTGTTATCTCTTTTGTCCAAAATCAGCCGTTTTTGCTCGAACATTAAATGCCTCCAAATGGTATTTAATTAACTTCCCGGGGTGAAGAAACCCTTTTTGAGAACTCAGAGTGAGTAAATTGGCCGTTTTCATGCACTTTTAACCATTCCATAAATCTTGTGTTTGGGGCCCCTGGAAGCATGAAAATCACTTTAAACATGCTAATTGTAGCTCTAACACTGATGATCCACCTACAAATGTGAACTGACGTTCAAAAATAAAACATTTGAAAACGGACCATTTTCCACATTTCTGAAGCATGACGTAATGGGGGGGTGTTATCTCTTTTGTCGAAAATCAGCCGTTTTTTCTCGAACATTAAATGCCTCCAAATAGTATTTAATTCACTTCCCGGGGTGAAGAAACCCTTTTTGAGAATTCAGAGTGAGTAAATTGGCCATTTTCATGCACTTTTAGCCATTCCATAAATCTTGTGTTTAGGGCCCCTGGAAGCATGAAAATCACTTTAAACATGCTAATTTTAGCTCTAACACTGATGATCCACCTACAAATGTGAACTGACGTTAAAAATAGAACATTTGAAAACGGACCATTTTCCACATTTCTGAAGCATGACGTAATGGGGGGGTGTTATCTCTTTTGTCGAAAATCAGCCGTTTTTGCTTGAACATTAAATGCCTCCAAATGGTATTTAATTCACTTCCCGAGCCCCTGGAAGCATGAAAATCACTTTAAACATGCTAATTTTAGCTCTGACACTGATGATCCACCTACAAATGTGAACTGACGTTCAAAAATAAAACATTTGAAAACGGACCATTTTCCACATTTCTGAAGCATGACGTAATGTGGGGGTGTTATCTCTTTTGTCGAAAATCAGCCGTTTTTGCTTGAACATTAAATGCCTCCAAATGATATTTAATTCACTTCCCGAGCCCCTTGAAGCATGAAGATCACTTTAAACATGCTAATTTTAGCTCTAATACTGATGATCCACCTACAAATGTGAACTGACGTTCAAAAATAAAACATTTGAAAACGGACCATTTTCCACATTTCTGAAGCATGACGTAATGGGGGGGGGTGTTATCTCTTTTGTCGAAAATCAGCCGTTTTTGCTCGAACATTAAATGCCTCCAAATGGTATTTAATTCACTTCCCGGGGTGAAGAAACCCTTTTTGAGAACTCAGAGTGAGTAAATTGGCCATTTTCATGCACTTTTAACCATTCCATAAATCTTGTGTTTAGGGCCCCTGGAAGCATGAAAATCACTTTAAACATGCTAATTTTAGCTCTAACACTGATGATCCACCTACAAATGTGAACTGACATTCAAAAATAAAACATTTGAAAACTGACCATTTTCCACATTTCTGAAGCATGACGTAATGGAGGGGTGTTATCTTTTTTGTCGAAAATCAGACGTTTTTGCTCGAACATTAAATGCCTCCAAATAGTATTTAATTCACTTCCAGGGGTGAAGAAACCCTTTTTGAGAACTCAGAGTGAGTAAATTTGCCATTTTCATGCACTTTTAGCCATTCCATAAAACTTGTGTTTAGGGCCCCTGGAAGCATGAAAATCACTTTAGACATGCTAATTTCAGCTCTAACACTGATGATCCACCTACAAATGTGAACTGACGTTCAAAAATAAAACATTTGAAAACGTACCATTTTCCACATTTCTGAAGCATGACGTAATGGGGGGGTGTTATCTCTTTTGTCGAAAATCAGCCGTTTTTGCTTGAACATTAAATGCCTCCAAATGGTATTTAATTCACTTCCCGAGCCCCTGGAAGCATGAAAATCACTTTAAACATGCTAATTTTAGCTCTAACACTGATGATCCACCTACAAATGTGAACTGACGTTCAAAAATAAAACATTTGAAAACGGACCATTTTCCACATTTCTGAAGCATGACGTAATGGGGGGGTGTTATCTCTTTTGTCGAAAATCAGCCGTTTTTGCTTGACCATTAAATGCCTCCAAATGGTATTTAATTCACTTCCCGAGCCCCTGGAAGCATGCAAATCACTTTAAACATGCTAATTTTAGCTCTAACACTGATGATCCACCTACAAATGTGAACTGACGTTCAAAAATAAAACATTTGAAAACGGACCATTTTCCACATTTCTGAAGCATGACGTAATGGGGGGGTGTTATCTCTTTTGTCGAAAATCAGCCGTTTTTGCTCGAACATTAAATGCCTCCAAATGGTATTTAATTCACTTCCCGGGGTGAAGAAACCCTTTTTGAGAACTCAGAGTGAGTAAATTGGCCATTTTCATGCACTTTTAACCATTCCATAAATCTTGTGTTTAGGGCCCCTGGAAGCATGAAAATCACTTTAAACATGCTAATTTTAGCTCTAACACTGATGATCCACCTACAAATGTGAACTGACGTTCAAAAATAAAACATTTGAAAACGGACCATTTTCCACATTTCTGAAGCATGACGTAATGGGGGGGTGTTATCTCTTTTGTCGAAAATCAGCCGTTTTTGCTTGAACATTAAATGCCTCCAAATGGTATTTAATTCACTTCCCGAGCCCCTGGAAGCATAAAAATCACTTTAAACATGGTAATTTTAGCTCTAACACTGATGATCCACCTACAAATGTGAACTGACGTTCAAAAATAAAACATTTGAAAACGGACCATTTTCCACATTTCTGAAGCATGACGTAATGGGGGGGTGTTATCTCTTTTGTCGAAAATCAGCTGTTTTTCTCGAACATTAAATGCCTCCAAATAGTATTTAATTCACTTCCCGGGGTGAAGAAACCCTTTTTGAGAACTCAGAGTGAGTAAATTGGCCATTTTCATGCACTTTTAGCCATTCCATAAATCTTGTGTTTAGGGCCCCTGGAAGCATGAAAATCACTTTAAACATGCTAATTTTAGCTCTAACACTGATGATCCACCTACAAATGTGAACTGACGTTCAAAAATAAAACATTTGAAAACGTACCATTTTCCACATTTCTGAAGCATGACGTAATGGGGGGGTGTTATCTCTTTTGTCGAAAATCAGCCGTTTTTGCTTGAACATTAAATGCCTCCAAATGGTATTTAATTCACTTCCCGAGCCCCTGGAAGCATGAAAATCACTTTAAACATGCTAATTTTAGCTCTAACACTGATGATCCACCTACAAATGTGAACTGACGTTCAAAAATAAAACATTTGAAAACGGACCATTTTCCACATTTCTGAAGCATGACGTAATGGGGGGGTGTTATCTCTTTTGTCGAAAATCAGCCGTTTTTGCTTGAACATTAAATGCCTCCAAATAGTATTTAATTCACTTCCCGGGGTGAAGAAACCCTTTTTGAGAACTCAGAGTGAGTAAATTGGCCATTTTCATGCACTTTTAGCCATTCCATAAATCTTGTGTTTAGGGCCCCTGGAAGCATGAAAATCACTTTAAACATGCTAATTTTAGCTCTAACACTGATGATCCACCTACAAATGTGAACTGACGTTCAAAAATAAAACATTTGAAAACTGACCATTTTCCACATTTCTGAAGCATGACGTAATGGAGGGGTGTTATCTCTTTTGTCGAAAATCAGCCGTTTTTGCTCGAACATTTAATGCCTCCAAATAGTATTTAATTCACTTCCCGGGGTGAAGAAACCCTTTTTGAGAACTCAGAGTGAGTAAATTGGCCATTTTCATGCACTTTTAGCCATTCCATAAAACTTGTGTTTAGGGCCCCTGGAAGCATGAAAATCACTTTAGACATGCTAATTTCAGCTCTAACACTGATGATCCACCTACAAATGTGAACTGACGTTCAAAAATAAAACATTTGAAAACGTACCATTTTCCACATTTCTGAAGCATGACGTAATGGGGGGGTGTTATCTCTTTTGTCGAAAATCAGCCGTTTTTGCTTGAACATTAAATGCCTCCAAATGGTATTTAATTCACTTCCCGAGCCCCTGGAAGCATGAAAATCACTTTAAACATGCTAATTTTAGCTCTAACACTGATGATCCACCTACAAATGTGAACTGACGTTCAAAAATAAAACATTTGAAAACGGACCATTTTCCACATTTCTGAAGCATGACGTAATGGGGGGGTGTTATCTCTTTTGTCGAAAATCAGCCGTTTTTGCTTGACCATTAAATGCCTCCAAATGGTATTTAATTCACTTCCCGAGCCCCTGGAAGCATGCAAATCACTTTAAACATGCTAATTTTAGCTCTAACACTGATGATCCACCTACAAATGTGAACTGACGTTCAAAAATAAAACATTTGAAAACGGACCATTTTCCACATTTCTGAAGCATGACGTAATGGGGGGGTGTTATCTCTTTTGTCGAAAATCAGCCGTTTTTGCTCGAACATTAAATGCCTCCAAATGGTATTTAATTCACTTCCCGGGGTGAAGAAACCCTTTTTGAGAACTCAGAGTGAGTAAATTGGCCATTTTCATGCACTTTTAACCATTCCATAAATCTTGTGTTTAGGGCCCCTGGAAGCATGAAAATCACTTTAAACATGCTAATTTTAGCTCTAACACTGATGATCCACCTACAAATGTGAACTGACGTTCAAAAATAAAACATTTGAAAACGGACCATTTTCCACATTTCTGAAGCATGACGTAATGGGGGGGTGTTATCTCTTTTGTCGAAAATCAGCCGTTTTTGCTTGAACATTAAATGCCTCCAAATGATATTTAATTCACTTCCCGAGCCCCTGGAAGCATGAAAATCACTTTAAACATGCTAATTTTAGCTCTAACACTGATGATCCACCTACAAATGTGAACTGACGTTCAAAAATAAAACATTTGAAAACGGACCATTTTCCACATTTCTGAAGCATGACGTAATGGGGGGGGTGTTATCTCTTTTGTCGAAAATCAGCCATTTTTGCTCGAACATTAAATGCCTCCAAATGGTATTTAATTCACTTCCCGGGGTGGAGAAACCCTTTTTGAGAACTCAGAGTGAGTAAATTGGCCATTTTCATGCACTTTTAACCATTCCATAAATCTTGTGTTTAGGGCCCCTGGAAGCATGAAAATCACTTTAAACATGCTAATTTTAGCTCTAACACTGATGATCCACCTACAAATGTGAACTGACGTTCAAAAATAAAACATTTGAAAACGGACCATTTTCCACATTTCTGAAGCATGACGTAATGGGGGGTGTTATCTCTTTTGTCGAAAATCAGCCGTTTTTGCTTGAACATTAAATGCCTCCAAATGGTATTTAATTCACTTCCCGAGCCCCTGGAAGCATAAAAATCACTTTAAACATGGTAATTTTAGCTCTAACACTGATGATCCACCTACAAATGTGAACTGACGTTCAAAAATAAAACATTTGAAAACGGACCATTTTCCACATTTCTGAAGCATGACGTAATGGGGGGGTGTTATCTCTTTTGTCGAAAATCAGCTGTTTTTCTCGAACATTAAATGCCTCCAAATAGTATTTAATTCACTTCCCGGGGTAAAGAAACCCTTTTTGAGAACTCAGAGTGAGTAAATTGGCCATTTTCATGCACTTTTAGCCATTCCATAAATCTTGTGTTTAGGGCCCCTGGAAGCATGAAAATCACTTTAAACATGCTAATTTTAGCTCTAACACTGATGATCCACCTACAAATGTGAACTGACGTTCAAAAATAAAACATTTGAAAACGTACCATTTTCCACATTTCTGAAGCATGACGTAATGGGGGGGTGTTATCTCTTTTGTCGAAAATCAGCCGTTTTTGCTTGAACATTAAATGCCTCCAAATGGTATTTAATTCACTTCCCGAGCCCCTGGAAGCATGAAAATCACTTTAAACATGCTAATTTTAGCTCTAACACTGATGATCCACCTACAAATGTGAACTGACGTTCAAAAATAAAACATTTGAAAACGGACCATTTTCCACATTTCTGAAGCATGACGTAATGGGGGGGTGTTATCTCTTTTGTCGAAAATCAGCCGTTTTTGCTTGAACATTAAATGCCTCCAAATAGTATTTAATTCACTTCCCGGGGTGAAGAAACCCTTTTTGAGAACTCAGAGTGAGTAAATTGGCCATTTTCATGCACTTTTAGCCATTCCATAAATCTTGTGTTTAGGGCCCCTGGAAGCATGAAAATCACTTTAAACATGCTAATTTTAGCTCTAACACTGATGATCCACCTACAAATGTGAACTGACGTTCAAAAATAAAACATTTGAAAACTGACCATTTTCCACATTTCTGAAGCATGACGTAATGGAGGGGTGTTATCTCTTTTGTCGAAAATCAGCCGTTTTTGCTCGAACATTTAATGCCTCCAAATAGTATTTAATTCACTTCCCGGGGTGAAGAAACCCTTTTTGAGAACTCAGAGTGAGTAAATTGGCCATTTTCATGCACTTTTAGCCATTCCATAAAACTTGTGTTTAGGGCCCCTGGAAGCATGAAAATCACTTTAGACATGCTAATTTCAGCTCTAACACTGATGATCCACCTACAAATGTGAACTGACGTTCAAAAATAAAACATTTGAAAACGGACCATTTTCCACATTTCTGAAGCATGACGTAATGGGGGGGTGTTATCTCTTTTGTCGAAAATCAGCCGTTTTTGCTTGACCATTAAATGCCTCCAAATGGTATTTAATTCACTTCCCGAGCCCCTGGAAGCATGCAAATCACTTTAAACATGCTAATTTTAGCTCTAACACTGATGATCCACCTACAAATGTGAACTGACGTTCAAAAATAAAACATTTGAAAACGGACCATTTTCCACATTTCTGAAGCATGACGTAATGGGGGGGTGTTATCTCTTTTGTCGAAAATCAGCCGTTTTTGCTCGAACATTAAATGCCTCCAAATGGTATTTAATTCACTTCCCGGGGTGAAGAAACCCTTTTTGAGAACTCAGAGTGAGTAAATTGGCCATTTTCATGCACTTTTAACCATTCCATAAATCTTGTGTTTAGGGCCCCTGGAAGCATGAAAATCACTTTAAACATGCTAATTTTAGCTCTAACACTGATGATCCACCTACAAATGTGAACTGACGTTCAAAAATAAAACATTTGAAAACAGACCATTTTCCACATTTCTGAAGCATGACGTAATGGGGGGGTGTTATCTCTTTTGTCGAAAATCAGCCGTTTTTGCTTGAACATTAAATGCCTCCAAATGATATTTAATTCACTTCCCGAGCCCCTGGAAGCATGAAAATCACTTTAAACATGCTAATTTTAGCTCTAACACTGATGATCCACCTACAAATGTGAACTGACGTTCAAAAATAAAACATTTGAAAACGGACCATTTTCCACATTTTTGAAGCATGACGTAATGGGGGGGTGTTATCTCTTTTGTCGAAAATCAGCCGTTTTTGCTCGAACATTAAATGCCTCCAAATGGTATTTAATTCACTTCCCGGGGTGAAGAAACCCTTTTTGAGAACTCAGAGTGAGTAAATTGGCCATTTTCATGCACTTTTAACCATTCCATAAATCTTGTGTTTAGGGCCCTTGGAAGCATGAAAATCACTTTAAACATGCTAATTTTAGCTCTAACACTGATGATCCACCTACAAATGTGAACTGACGTTCAAAAATAAAACATTTGAAAACGGACCATTTTCCTCATTTCTGAAGCATGACGTAATGGGGGGGTGTTATCTCTTTTGTCGAAAATCAGCCGTTTTTGCTTGAACATTAAATGCCTCCAAATGGTATTTAATTCACTTCCCGAGCCCCTGGAAGCATAAAAATCACTTTAAACATGCTAATTTTAGCTCTAACACTGATGATCCACCTACAAATGTGAACTGACGTTCAAAAATAAAACATTTGAAAACGGACCATTTTCCACATTTCTGAAGCATGACGTAATGGGGGGGGTGTTATCTCTTTTGTCGAAAATCAGCCGTTTTTGCTCGAACATTAAATGCCTCCAAATGGTATTTAATTAACTTCCCGGGGTGAAGAAACCCTTTTTGAGAACTCAGAGTGAGTAAATTGGCCGTTTTCATGCACTTTTAACCATTCCATAAATCTTGTGTTTAGGGCCCCTGGAAGCATGAAAATCACTTTAAACATGCTAATTTTAGCTCTAACACTGATGATCCACCTACAAATGTGAACTGACGTTCAAAAATAAAACATTTGAAAACGGACCATTTTCCACATTTCTGAAGCATGACGTAATGGGGGGGTGTTATCTCTTTTGTCGAAAATCAGCCGTTTTTTCTCGAACATTAAATGCCTCCAAATAGTATTTAATTCACTTCCCGGGGTGAAGAAACCCTTTTTGAGAACTCAGAGTGAGTAAATTGGCCATTTTCATGCACTTTTAGCCATTCCATAAATCTTGTGTTTAGGGCCCCTGGAAGCATGAAAATCACTTTAAACATGCTAATTTTAGCTCTAACACTGATGATCCACCTACAAATGTGAACTGACGTTCAAAAATAAAACATTTGAAAACGGACCATTTTCCACATTTCTGAAGCATGACGTAATGGGGGGGTGTTATCTCTTTTGTCGAAAATCAGCCGTTTTTGCTCGAACATTAAATGCCTCCAAATGGTATTTAATTCACTTCCCGGGGTGAAGAATCCCTTTTTGAGAACTCAGAGTGAGTAAATTGGCCATTTTCATGCACTTTTAACCATTCCATAAATCTTGTGTTTAGGGCCCCTGGAAGCATGAAAATCACTTTAAACATGCTAATTTTAGCTCTAACACTGATGATCCACCTACAAATGTGAACTGACGTTCAAAAATAAAACATTTGAAAACGGACCATTTTCCACATTTCTGAAGCATGACGTAATGGGGGGGTGTTATCTCTTTTGTCGAAAATCAGCCGTTTTTGCTTGAACATTAAATGCCTCCAAATGGTATTTAATTCACTTCCCGAGCCCCTGGAAGCATAAAAATCACTTTAAACATGCTAATTTTAGCTCTAACACTGATGATCCACCTACAAATGTGAACTGACGTTCAAAAAAAAAACATTTGAAAACGGACCATTTTCCAGATTTCTGAAGCATGACGTACTGGGGGGGTGTTATCTCTTTTGTCGAAAATCAGCCGTTTTTGCTTGAACATTAAATGCCTCCAAATGGTATTTAATTCACTTCCCGAGCCCCTGGAAGCATGAAAATCACTTTAAACATGCTAATTTTAGCTCTAACACTGATGATCCACCTACAAATGTGAACTGACGGTCAAAAATAAAACATTTGAAAACGGACCATTTTCCACATTTCTGAAGCATGACCTAATGGGGGGGTGTTATCTCTTTTGTCGAAAATCTGCCGTTTTTGCTCGAACATTAAATGCCTCTAAATGGTATTTAATTCACTTCCCGAGCCCCTGGAAGCATGCAAATCACTTTAAACATGCTAATTTTAGCTCTAACACTGATGATCCACCTACAAATGTGAACTGACGTTCAAAAATAAAACATTTGAAAATGGACCATTTTCCACATTTCTGAAGCATGACGTAATTGGGGGGTGTTATCTCTTTTGTCAAAAATCAGCCGTTTTTGCTCGAACATTAAATGCCTCCAAATGGTATTTAATTCACTTCCCGGGGTGAAGAAACCCTTTTTGAGAACTCAGAGTGAGTAAATGGGCCATTTTCATGCACTTTTAACCATTCCATAAATCTTGTGTTTAGGGCCCCTGGAAGCATGAAAATCACTTTAAACATGCTAATTTTAGCTCTAACACTGATGATCCACCTACAAATGTGAACTGACGTTCAAAAATAAAACATTTGAAAACGGACCATTTTCCACATTTCTGAAGCATGACGTAATGGGGGGGTGTTATCTCTTTTGTCGAAAATCAGCCGTTTTTGCTTGAACATTAAATGCCTCCAAATGGTATTTAATTCACTTCCAGAGCCCCTGGAAGCATGCAAATCACTTTAAACATGCTAATTTTAGCTCTAACACTGATGATCCACCTACAAATGTGAACTGACGGTCAAAAATAAAACATTTGAAAACGGACCATTTTCCACATTTCTGAAGCATGACGTGATGGGGGGGTGTTATCTCTTTTGTCGAAAATCAGCCGTTTTTGCTCGAACATTAAATGCCTCCAAATGGTATTTAATTCACTTCCCGAGCCCCTGGAAGCATGCAAATCACTTTAAACATGCTAATTTTAGCTCTAACACTGATGATCCACCTACAAATGTGAACTGACGTTCAAAAATAAAACATTTGAAAACGGACCATATTCCACATTTCTGAAGCATGACGTAATGGGGGGGTGTTATCTCTTTTGTCGAAAATCAGCCGTTTTTGCTCGAACATTAAATGCCTCCAAATGGTATTTAATTCACTTCCCGGGGTGAAGAAACCCTTTTTGAGAACTCAGAGTGAGTAAATTGGCCGTTTTCATGCACTTTTAACCATTCCATAAATCTTGTGTTTAGGGCCCCTGGAAGCATGAAAATCACTTTAAACATGATAATTTTAGCTCTAACACTGATGATCCACCTACAAATGTGAACTGACGTTCAAAAATAAAACATTTGAAAACGTACCATTTTCCACATTTCTGAAGCATGACGTAATGGGGGGGTGTTATCTCTTTTGTCGAAAATCAGCCGTTTTTGCTCGAACATTAAATGCCTCCAAATGGTATTTAATTCACTTCCCGGGGTGAAGAAACCCTTTTTGAGAACTCAGAGTGAGTAAATTGGCCATTTTCATGCACTTTTAACTATTCCATAAATCTTGTGTTTAGGGCCCCTGGAAGCATGAAAATCACTTTAAACATGCTAATTTTAGCTCTAACACTGATGATCCACCTACAAATGTGAACTGACGTTCAAAAATAAAACATTTGAAAACGGACCATTTTCCACATTTCTGAAGCATGACGTAATGGGGGGGTGTTATCTCTTTTGTCGAAAATCAGCCGTTTTTGCTCGAACATTAAATGCCTCCAAATGGTATTTAATTCACTTCCCGGGGTGAAGAAACCCTTTTTGGGAACTCAGAGTGAGTAAATTGGCCATTTTCATGCACTTTTAACCATTCCATAAATCTTGTGTTTAGGGCCCCTGGAAGCATGAAAATCACTTTAAACATGCTAATTTTAGCTCTAACACTGATGATCCACCTACAAATGTGTACTGACGTTCAAAAATAAAACATTTGAAAACGGACCATTTTCCACATTTCTGAAGCATGACGTAATGGGGGGGTGTTATCTCTTTTGTCGAAAATCAGCCGTTTTTGCTCGAACATTAAATGCCTCCAAATGGTATTTAATTCACTTCCCGGGGTGAAGAAACCCTTTTTGAGAACTCAGAGTGAGTAAATTGGCCATTTTCATGCACTTTTAACTATTCCATAAATCTTGTGTTTAGGGCCCCTGGAAGCATGAAAATCACTTTAAACATGCTAATTTTAGCTCTAACACTGATGATCCACCTACAAATGTGAACTGACGTTCAAAAATAAAACATTTGAAAACGGACCATTTTCACACATTTCTGAAGCATGACGTATTGGGGGGGTGTTATCTCTTTTGTCGAAAATCAGCCGTTTTTGCTTGAACATTAAATGCCTCCAAATGGTATTTAATTCACTTCCCGAGCCCCTGGAAGCATAAAAATCACTTTAAACATGCTAATTTTAGCTCTAACACTGATGATCCACCTACAAATGTGAACTGACTTTCAAAAATAAAACATTTGAAAACGGACCATTTTCCACATTTCTGAAGCATGACGTAATGGGGGGTGTTATCTCTTTTGTCGAAAATCAGCCGTTTTTGCTCGAACATTAAATGCCTCCAAATGGTATTTAATTCACTTCCCGGGGTGAAGAAACCCTTTTTGAGAACTCAGAGTGAGTAAATTGGCCATTTTCATGCACTTTTAACCATTCCATAAATCTTGTGTTTAGGGCCCCTGGAAGCATGAAAATAACTTTAAACATGCTAATTTTAGCTCTAACACTGATGATCCACCTACAAATGTGTACTGACGTTCAAAAATAAAACATTTGAAAACGGACCATTTTCCACATTTCTGAAGCATGACGTAATGGGGGGTGTTATCTCTTTTGTCGAAAATCAGCCGTTTTTGCTTGAACATTAAATGCCTCCAAATGGTATTTAATTCACTTCCCGAGCCCCTGGAAGCATGCAAATCACTTTAAACATGCTAATTTTAGCTCTAACACTGATGATCCACCTACAAATGTGAACTGACGTTCAAAAATAAAACATTTGAAAACGGACCATATTCCACATTTCTGAAGCATGACGTAATGGGGGGGTGTTATCTCTTTTGTCGAAAATCAGCCGTTTTTGCTCGAACATTAAATGCCTCCAAATGGTATTTAATTCACTTCCCGGGGTGAAGAAACCCTTTTTGAGAACTCAGAGTGAGTAAATTGGCCGTTTTCATGCACTTTTAACCATTCCATAAATCTTGTGTTTAGGGCCCCTGGAAGCATGAAAATCACTTTAAACATGATAATTTTAGCTCTAACACTGATGATCCACCTACAAATGTGAACTGACGTTCAAAAATAAAACATTTGAAAACGTACCATTTTCCACATTTCTGAAGCATGACGTAATGGGGGGGTGTTATCTCTTTTGTCGAAAATCAGCCGTTTTTGCTCGAACATTAAATGCCTCCAAATGGTATTTAATTCACTTCCCGGGGTGAAGAAACCCTTTTTGAGAACTCAGAGTGAGTAAATTGGCCATTTTCATGCACTTTTAACCATTCCATAAATCTTGTGTTTAGGGCCCCTGGAAGCATGAAAATCACTTTAAACATGCTAATTTTAGCTCTAACACTGATGATCCACCTACAAATGTGAACTGACGTTCAAAAATAAAACATTTGAAAACGGACCATATTCCACATTTCTGAAGCATGACGTAATGGGGGGGTGTTATCTCTTTTGTCGAAAATCAGCCGTTTTTGCTCGAACATTAAATGCCTCCAAATGGTATTTAATTCACTTCCCGGGGTGAAGAAACCCTTTTTGAGAACTCAGAGTGAGTAAATTGGCCGTTTTCATGCACTTTTAACCATTCCATAAATCTTGTGTTTAGGGCCCCTGGAAGCATGAAAATCACTTTAAACATGATAATTTTAGCTCTAACACTGATGATCCACCTACAAATGTGAACTGACGTTCAAAAATAAAACATTTGAAAACGTACCATTTTCCACATTTCTGAAGCATGACGTAATGGGGGGGTGTTATCTCTTTTGTCGAAAATCAGCCGTTTTTGCTCGAACATTAAATGCCTCCAAATGGTATTTAATTCACTTCCCGGGGTGAAGAAACCCTTTTTGAGAACTCAGAGTGAGTAAATTGGCCGTTTTCATGCACTTTTAACCATTCCATAAATCTTGTGTTTAGGGCCCCTGGAAGCATGAAAATCACTTTAAACATGATAATTTTAGCTCTAACACTGATGATCCACCTACAAATGTGAACTGACGTTCAAAAATAAAACATTTGAAAACGTACCATTTTCCACATTTCTGAAGCATGACGTAATGGGGGGGTGTTATCTCTTTTGTCGAAAATCAGCCGTTTTTGCTCGAACATTAAATGCCTCCAAATGGTATTTAATTCACTTCCCGGGGTGAAGAAACCCTTTTTGAGAACTCAGAGTGAGTAAATTGGCCATTTTCATGCACTTTTAACTATTCCATAAATCTTGTGTTTAGGGCCCCTGGAAGCATGAAAATCACTTTAAACATGCTAATTTTAGCTCTAACACTGATGATCCACCTACAAATGTGAACTGACGTTCAAAAATAAAACATTTGAAAACGGACCATTTTCCACATTTCTGAAGCATGACGTATTGGGGGGGTGTTATCTCTTTTGTCGAAAATCAGCCGTTTTTGCTTGAACATTTAATTCCTCCAAATGGTATTTAATTCACTTCCCGAGCCCCTGGAAGCATAAAAATCACTTTAAACATGCTAATTTTAGCTCTAACACTGATGATCCACCTACAAATGTGAACTGACGTTCAAAAATAAAACATTTGAAAACGGACCATTTTCCACATTTCTGAAGCATGACGTAATGGGGGGGTGTTATCTCTTTTGTCGAAAATCAGCCGTTTTTGCTCGAACATTAAATGCCTCCAAATGGTATTTAATTCACTTCCCGGGGTGAAGAAACCCTTTTTGGGAACTCAGAGTGAGTAAATTGGCCATTTTCATGCACTTTTAACCATTCCATAAATCTTGTGTTTAGGGCCCCTGGAAGCATGAAAATCACTTTAAACATGCTAATTTTAGCTCTAACACTGATGATCCACCTACAAATGTGTACTGACGTTCAAAAATAAAACATTTGAAAACGGACCATTTTCCACATTTCTGAAGCATGACGTAATGGGGGGGTGTTATCTCTTTTGTCGAAAATCAGCCGTTTTTGCTCGAACATTAAATGCCTCCAAATGGTATTTAATTCACTTCCCGGGGTGAAGAAACCCTTTTTGAGAACTCAGAGTGAGTAAATTGGCCATTTTCATGCACTTTTAACTATTCCATAAATCTTGTGTTTAGGGCCCCTGGAAGCATGAAAATCACTTTAAACATGCTAATTTTAGCTCTAACACTGATGATCCACCTACAAATGTGAACTGACGTTCAAAAATAAAACATTTGAAAACGGACCATTTTCACACATTTCTGAAGCATGACGTATTGGGGGGGTGTTATCTCTTTTGTCGAAAATCAGCCGTTTTTGCTTGAACATTAAATGCCTCCAAATGGTATTTAATTCACTTCCCGAGCCCCTGGAAGCATAAAAATCACTTTAAACATGCTAATTTTAGCTCTAACACTGATGATCCACCTACAAATGTGAACTGACTTTCAAAAATAAAACATTTGAAAACGGACCATTTTCCACATTTCTGAAGCATGACGTAATGGGGGGTGTTATCTCTTTTGTCGAAAATCAGCCGTTTTTGCTCGAACATTAAATGCCTCCAAATGGTATTTAATTCACTTCCCGGGGTGAAGAAACCCTTTTTGAGAACTCAGAGTGAGTAAATTGTCCATTTTCATGCACTTTTAACCATTCCATAAATCTTGTGTTTAGGGCCCCTGGAAGCATGAAAATAACTTTAAACATGCTAATTTTAGCTCTAACACTGATGATCCACCTACAAATGTGTACTGACGTTCAAAAATAAAACATTTGAAAACGGACCATTTTCCACATTTCTGAAGCATGACGTAATGGGGGGTGTTATCTCTTTTGTCGAAAATCAGCCGTTTTTGCTTGAACATTAAATGCCTCCAAATGGTATTTAATTCACTTCCCGAGCCCCTGGAAGCATGCAAATCACTTTAAACATGCTAATTTTAGCTCTAACACTGATGATCCACCTACAAATGTGAACTGACGTTCAAAAATAAAACATTTGAAAACGGACCATATTCCACATTTCTGAAGCATGACGTAATGGGGGGGTGTTATCTCTTTTGTCGAAAATCAGCCGTTTTTGCTCGAACATTAAATGCCTCCAAATGGTATTTAATTCACTTCCCGGGGTGAAGAAACCCTTTTTGAGAACTCAGAGTGAGTAAATTGGCCGTTTTCATGCACTTTTAACCATTCCATAAATCTTGTGTTTAGGGCCCCTGGAAGCATGAAAATCACTTTAAACATGATAATTTTAGCTCTAACACTGATGATCCACCTACAAATGTGAACTGACGTTCAAAAATAAAACATTTGAAAACGTACCATTTTCCACATTTCTGAAGCATGACGTAATGGGGGGGTGTTATCTCTTTTGTCGAAAATCAGCCGTTTTTGCTCGAACATTAAATGCCTCCAAATGGTATTTAATTCACTTCCCGGGGTGAAGAAACCCTTTTTGAGAACTCAGAGTGAGTAAATTGGCCATTTTCATGCACTTTTAACTATTCCATAAATCTTGTGTTTAGGGCCCCTGGAAGCATGAAAATCACTTTAAACATGCTAATTTTAGCTCTAACACTGATGATCCACCTACAAATGTGAACTGACGTTCAAAAATAAAACATTTGAAAACGGACCATTTTCACACATTTCTGAAGCATGACGTATTGGGGGGGTGTTATCTCTTTTGTCGAAAATCAGCCGTTTTTGCTTGAACATTAAATGCCTCCAAATGGTATTTAATTCACTTCCCGAGCCCCTGGAAGCATAAAAATCACTTTAAACATGCTAATTTTAGCTCTAACACTGATGATCCACCTACAAATGTGAACTGACGTTCAAAAATAAAACATTTGAAAACGGACCATTTTCCACATTTCTGAAGCATGACGTAATGGGGGGTGTTATCTCTTTTGTCGAAAATCAGCCGTTTTTGCTCGAACATTAAATGCCTCCAAATGGTATTTAATTCACTTCCCGGGGTGAAGAAACCCTTTTTGAGAACTCAGAGTGAGTAAATTGGCCATTTTCATGCACTTTTAACCATTCCATAAATCTTGTGTTTAGGGCCCCTGGAAGCATGAAAATAACTTTAAACATGCTAATTTTAGCTCTAACACTGATGATCCACCTACAAATGTGTACTGACGTTCAAAAATAAAACATTTGAAAACGGACCATTTTCCACATTTCTGAAGCATGACGTAATGGGGGGTGTTATCTCTTTTGTCGAAAATCAGCCGTTTTTGCTTGAACATTAAATGCCTCCAAATGATATTTAATTCACTTCCCGAGCCCCTGGAAGCATGACAATCACTTTAAACATGCTAATTTTAGCTCTAACACTGATGATCCACCTACAAATGTGAACTGACGTTCAAAAATAAAACATTTGAAAACGGACCATTTTCCACATTTCTGAAGCATGACGTAATGGGGGGGTGTTATCTCTTTTGTCGAAAATCAGCCGTTTTTGCTCGAACATTAAATGCCTCCAAATGGTATTTAATTCACTTCCCGGGGTGAAGAAACCCTTTTTGAGAACTCAGAGTGAGTAAATTGGCCATTTTCATGCACTTTTAACCATTCCATAAATCTTGTGTTTAGGGCCCCTGGAAGCATGAAAATCACTTTAAACATGCTAATTTTAGCTCTAACACTGATGATCCACCTACAAATGTGAACTGACGTTCAAAAATAAAACATTTGAAAACTGACCATTTTCCACATTTCTGAAGCATGACGTAATGGAGGGGTGTTATCTCTTTTGTCGAAAATCAGCCGTTTTTGCTCGAACATTAAATGCCTCCAAATAGTATTTAATTCACTTCCCGGGGTGAAAAAACCCTTTTTGAGAACTCAGAGTGAGTAAATTGGCCATTTTCATGCACTTTTAGCCATTCCATAAATCTTGTGTTTAGGGCCCCTGGAAGCATGAAAATCACTTTAGACATGCTAATTTTAGCTCTAACACTGATGATCCACCTACAAATGTGAACTGACGTTCAAAAATAAAACATTTGAAAACGTACCATTTTCCACATTTCTGAAGCATGACGTAATGGGGGGGTGTTATCTCTTTTGTCGAAAATCAGCCGTTTTTGCTTGAACATTAAATGCCTCCAAATGGTATTTAATTCACTTCCCGAGCCCCTGGAAGCATGCAAATCACTTTAAACATGCTAATTTTAGCTCTAACACTGATGATCCACCTACAAATGTGAACTGACGTTCAAAAATAAAACATTTGAAAACGGACCATATTCCACATTTCTGAAGCATGACGTAATGGGGGGGTGTTATCTCTTTTGTCGAAAATCAGCCGTTTTTGCTCGAACATTAAATGCCTCCAAATGGTATTTAATTCACTTCCCGGGGTGAAGAAACCCTTTTTGAGAACTCAGAGTGAGTAAATTGGCCGTTTTCATGCACTTTTAACCATTCCATAAATCTTGTGTTTAGGGCCCCTGGAAGCATGAAAATCACTTTAAACATGATAATTTTAGCTCTAACACTGATGATCCACCTACAAATGTGAACTGACGTTCAAAAATAAAACATTTGAAAACGTACCATTTTCCACATTTCTGAAGCATGACGTAATGGGGGGGTGTTATCTCTTTTGTCGAAAATCAGCCGTTTTTGCTCGAACATTAAATGCCTCTAAATGGTATTTAATTCACTTCCCGGGGTGAAGAAACCCTTTTTGAGAACTCAGAGTGAGTAAATTGGCCGTTTTCATGCACTTTTAACCATTCCATAAATCTTGTGTTTAGGGCCCCTGGAAGCATGAAAATCACTTTAAACATGATAATTTTAGCTCTAACACTGATGATCCACCTACAAATGTGAACTGACGTTCAAAAATAAAACATTTGAAAACGTACCATTTTCCACATTTCTGAAGCATGACGTAATGGGGGGGTGTTATCTCTTTTGTCGAAAATCAGCCGTTTTTGCTCGAACATTAAATGCCTCCAAATGGTATTTAATTCACTTCCCGGGGTGAAGAAACCCTTTTTGAGAACTCAGAGTGAGTAAATTGGCCATTTTCATGCACTTTTAACTATTCCATAAATCTTGTGTTTAGGGCCCCTGGAAGCATGAAAATCACTTTAAACATGCTAATTTTAGCTCTAACACTGATGATCCACCTACAAATGTGAACTGACGTTCAAAAATAAAACATTTGAAAACGGACCATTTTCCACATTTCTGAAGCATGACGTATTGGGGGGGTGTTATCTCTTTTGTCGAAAATCAGCCGTTTTTGCTTGAACATTTAATTCCTCCAAATGGTATTTAATTCACTTCCCGAGCCCCTGGAAGCATAAAAATCACTTTAAACATGCTAATTTTAGCTCTAACACTGATGATCCACCTACAAATGTGAACTGACGTTCAAAAATAAAACATTTGAAAACGGACCATTTTCCACATTTCTGAAGCATGACGTAATGGGGGGGTGTTATCTCTTTTGTCGAAAATCAGCCGTTTTTGCTCGAACATTAAATGCCTCCAAATGGTATTTAATTCACTTCCCGGGGTGAAGAAACCCTTTTTGGGAACTCAGAGTGAGTAAATTGGCCATTTTCATGCACTTTTAACCATTCCATAAATCTTGTGTTTAGGGCCCCTGGAAGCATGAAAATCACTTTAAACATGCTAATTTTAGCTCTAACACTGATGATCCACCTACAAATGTGTACTGACGTTCAAAAATAAAACATTTGAAAACGGACCATTTTCCACATTTCTGAAGCATGACGTAATGGGGGGGTGTTATCTCTTTTGTCGAAAATCAGCCGTTTTTGCTCGAACATTAAATGCCTCCAAATGGTATTTAATTCACTTCCCGGGGTGAAGAAACCCTTTTTGAGAACTCAGAGTGAGTAAATTGGCCATTTTCATGCACTTTTAACTATTCCATAAATCTTGTGTTTAGGGCCCCTGGAAGCATGAAAATCACTTTAAACATGCTAATTTTAGCTCTAACACTGATGATCCACCTACAAATGTGAACTGACGTTCAAAAATAAAACATTTGAAAACGGACCATTTTCACACATTTCTGAAGCATGACGTATTGGGGGGGTGTTATCTCTTTTGTCGAAAATCAGCCGTTTTTGCTTGAACATTAAATGCCTCCAAATGGTATTTAATTCACTTCCCGAGCCCCTGGAAGCATAAAAATCACTTTAAACATGCTAATTTTAGCTCTAACACTGATGATCCACCTACAAATGTGAACTGACTTTCAAAAATAAAACATTTGAAAACGGACCATTTTCCACATTTCTGAAGCATGACGTAATGGGGGGTGTTATCTCTTTTGTCGAAAATCAGCCGTTTTTGCTCGAACATTAAATGCCTCCAAATGGTATTTAATTCACTTCCCGGGGTGAAGAAACCCTTTTTGAGAACTCAGAGTGAGTAAATTGGCCATTTTCATGCACTTTTAACCATTCCATAAATCTTGTGTTTAGGGCCCCTGGAAGCATGAAAATAACTTTAAACATGCTAATTTTAGCTCTAACACTGATGATCCACCTACAAATGTGTACTGACGTTCAAAAATAAAACATTTGAAAACGGACCATTTTCCACATTTCTGAAGCATGACGTAATGGGGGGTGTTATCTCTTTTGTCGAAAATCAGCCGTTTTTGCTTGAACATTAAATGCCTCCAAATGGTATTTAATTCACTTCCCGAGCCCCTGGAAGCATGCAAATCACTTTAAACATGCTAATTTTAGCTCTAACACTGATGATCCACCTACAAATGTGAACTGACGTTCAAAAATAAAACATTTGAAAACGGACCATATTCCACATTTCTGAAGCATGACGTAATGGGGGGGTGTTATCTCTTTTGTCGAAAATCAGCCGTTTTTGCTCGAACATTAAATGCCTCCAAATGGTATTTAATTCACTTCCCGGGGTGAAGAAACCCTTTTTGAGAACTCAGAGTGAGTAAATTGGCCGTTTTCATGCACTTTTAACCATTCCATAAATCTTGTGTTTAGGGCCCCTGGAAGCATGAAAATCACTTTAAACATGATAATTTTAGCTCTAACACTGATGATCCACCTACAAATGTGAACTGACGTTCAAAAATAAAACATTTGAAAACGTACCATTTTCCACATTTCTGAAGCATGACGTAATGGGGGGGTGTTATCTCTTTTGTCGAAAATCAGCCGTTTTTGCTCGAACATTAAATGCCTCCAAATGGTATTTAATTCACTTCCCGGGGTGAAGAAACCCTTTTTGAGAACTCAGAGTGAGTAAATTGGCCATTTTCATGCACTTTTAACTATTCCATAAATCTTGTGTTTAGGGCCCCTGGAAGCATGAAAATCACTTTAAACATGCTAATTTTAGCTCTAACACTGATGATCCACCTACAAATGTGAACTGACGTTCAAAAATAAAACATTTGAAAACGGACCATTTTCACACATTTCTGAAGCATGACGTATTGGGGGGGTGTTATCTCTTTTGTCGAAAATCAGCCGTTTTTGCTTGAACATTAAATGCCTCCAAATGGTATTTAATTCACTTCCCGAGCCCCTGGAAGCATAAAAATCACTTTAAACATGCTAATTTTAGCTCTAACACTGATGATCCACCTACAAATGTGAACTGACGTTCAAAAATAAAACATTTGAAAACGGACCATTTTCCACATTTCTGAAGCATGACGTAATGGGGGGTGTTATCTCTTTTGTCGAAAATCAGCCGTTTTTGCTCGAACATTAAATGCCTCCAAATGGTATTTAATTCACTTCCCGGGGTGAAGAAACCCTTTTTGAGAACTCAGAGTGAGTAAATTGGCCATTTTCATGCACTTTTAACCATTCCATAAATCTTGTGTTTAGGGCCCCTGGAAGCATGAAAATAACTTTAAACATGCTAATTTTAGCTCTAACACTGATGATCCACCTACAAATGTGTACTGACGTTCAAAAATAAAACATTTGAAAACGGACCATTTTCCACATTTCTGAAGCATGACGTAATGGGGGGTGTTATCTCTTTTGTCGAAAATCAGCCGTTTTTGCTTGAACATTAAATGCCTCCAAATGATATTTAATTCACTTCCCGAGCCCCTGGAAGCATGAAAATCACTTTAAACATGCTAATTTTAGCTCTAACACTGATGATCCACCTACAAATGTGAACTGACGTTCAAAAATAAAACATTTGAAAACGGACCATTTTCCACATTTCTGAAGCATGACGTAATGGGGGGGTGTTATCTCTTTTGTCGAAAATCAGCCGTTTTTGCTCGAACATTAAATGCCTCCAAATGGTATTTAATTCACTTCCCGGGGTGAAGAAACCCTTTTTGAGAACTCAGAGTGAGTAAATTGGCCATTTTCATGCACTTTTAACCATTCCATAAATCTTGTGTTTAGGGCCCCTGGAAGCATGAAAATCACTTTAAACATGCTAATTTTAGCTCTAACACTGATGATCCACCTACAAATGTGAACTGACGTTCAAAAATAAAACATTTGAAAACTGACCATTTTCCACATTTCTGAAGCATGACGTAATGGAGGGGTGTTATCTCTTTTGTCGAAAATCAGCCGTTTTTGCTCGAACATTAAATGCCTCCAAATAGTATTTAATTCACTTCCCGGGGTGAAAAAACCCTTTTTGAGAACTCAGAGTGAGTAAATTGGCCATTTTCATGCACTTTTAGCCATTCCATAAATCTTGTGTTTAGGGCCCCTGGAAGCATGAAAATCACTTTAGACATGCTAATTTTAGCTCTAACACTGATGATCCACCTACAAATGTGAACTGACGTTCAAAAATAAAACATTTGAAAACGTACCATTTTCCACATTTCTGAAGCATGACGTAATGGGGGGGTGTTATCTCTTTTGTCGAAAATCAGCCGTTTTTGCTTGAACATTAAATGCCTCCAAATGGTATTTAATTCACTTCCCGAGCCCCTGGAAGCATGCAAATCACTTTAAACATGCTAATTTTAGCTCTAACACTGATGATCCACCTACAAATGTGAACTGACGTTCAAAAATAAAACATTTGAAAACGGACCATTTTCCACATTTCTGAAGCATGACGTAATGGGGGGGTGTTATCTCTTTTGACGAAAATCAGCCGTTTTTGCTTGAACATTAAATGCCTCCAAATGGTATTTAATTCACTTCCCGAGCCCCTGGAAGCATGCAAATCACTTTAAACATGCTAATTTTAGCTCTAACACTGATGATCCACCTACAAATGTGAACTGACGTTCAAAAATAAAACATTTGAAAACGGACCATTTTCCACATTTCTGAAGCATGACGTAATGGGGGGGTGTTATCTCTTTTGTCGAAAATCAGCCGTTTTTGCTCGAACATTAAATGCCTCCAAATTGTATTTAATTCACTTCCCGGGGTGAAGAAACCCTTTTTGAGAACTCAGAGTGAGTAAATTGGCCATTTTCATGCACTTTTAACCATTCCATAAATCTTGTGTTTAGGGCCCCTGGAAGCATGAAAATCACTTTAAACATGCTAATTTTAGCTCTAACACTGATGATCCACCTACAAATGTGAACTGACGTTCAAAAATAAAACATTTGAAAACGGACCATTTTCCACATTTCTGAAGCATGACGCAATGGGGGGGTGTTATCTCTTTTGTCGAAAATCAGCCGTTTTTGCTTGAATATTAAATGCCTCCAAATGGTATTTAATTAACTTCCCGAGCCCCTGGAAGCATAAAAATCACTTTAAACATGCTAATTTTAGCTCTAACACTGATGATCCACCTAAAAATGTGAACTGACGTTCAAAAATAAAACATTTGAAAACGGACCATTTTCCACATTTCTGAAGCATGACGTAATGGGGGGGTGTTATCTCTTTTGTCGAAAATCAGCCGTTTTTGCTCGAACATTAAATGCCTCCAAATGGTATTTAATTAACTTCCCGGGGTGAAGAAACCCTTTTTGAGAACTCAGAGTGAGTAAATTGGCCGTTTTCATGCACTTTTAACCATTCCATAAATCTTGTGTTTAGGGCCCCTGGAAGCATGAAAATCACTTTAAACATGCTAATTTTAGCTCTAACACTGATGATCCACCTACAAATGTGAACTGACGTTCAAAAATAAAACATTTGAAAACGGACCATTTTCCACATTTCTGAAGCATGACGTAATGGGGGGGTGTTATCTCTTTTGTCGAAAATCAGCCGTTTTTTCTCGAACATTAAATGCCTCCAAATAGTATTTAATTCACTTCCCGGGGTGAAGAAACCCTTTTTGAGA